>NC_052508.1:24857473-24967187 GCF_014356525.2 Nilaparvata lugens
CGCGGAATTGAAACTGAATATCATTTGAATTTGTTGTTTCAGTCACGTGGGCTACAGTACAATTCTGGAGAGCCCTTGGGAATCATAAGAGCCATCGCGGATTCATACATTTTTAATAAATCACATCACGAATTCCCAAATCGACAGCTCCGAGTGAACTTGTGTTATAATAAAAAACCGGATTATGCAGATCATCAATTTCGAAAACATTCTGAATGAGAAGGGCGTTCTGAGTGTTCAATAGGAGTAATGCAGTAATGGTAAAACTCTGAAGTCATTCACAGCCGCATGATGACACAGTATTTCTGTCTTCTTTCTTTCAGGTTAAATCTAACGGCTCAATCTTTTCACTTCCCTTGCTGTATCAACTACCATAGGAGAGTTTTGATTCCAAGAAAATTAATGTACTCAAGATTTATTCAAGTTTTGAAGTCTCCATAATAAAAGAATATGTTTCTTTTGTGTGCTTGTGTACAGGTGTGGGTGTGGGTGTGGGTGGGTGAATGTGAGTGTATAAAATAATCTTTATTCCTAATCTTGATTGACTTGAAATTTTGAACTTGTGTTCTCATATCATGAGCATCCAACCCAAACAAATCTAATAGAATGATAAAAAAACATTTAATGAATAAAGAATTGTGTTTTCTTGGTGTACCCGTCTTTTAGAAGATAATCTCCTTCTTCATTTGCCTATCAGCTTTCAGACGTTGGCTACCATGGTGGCTAGTTTCACCCTATTCACAGCTGCACGGAACAATTTCGCGGTGTTCATGAGAACCAGGCTCTCAAATTTTTCCTTTTCATCACTCTTCCTTGCAATATGTCCTTTACGAGATCATAACTGTGTAGGTTTCTCATAATATGCTTGTTTTTATACTATACAGGAGCTCTCTTTCTTTACCCATTCTTCTAAGAACTTCGACATTAGTCACACGATCCATTCATGAAACACTCAAAATTTAAGATAATAAAGAAGATAGTTTGGGATAAAATTTAGAATTTTGGAATAGACTGACACATCTACAAATACTCAAGTCAATACTCAATTCATGCAGGTGAACGGGCTAGAATAGATATTTATAATATGTATCAACTTGCATGAGTCTCCATCCTGAGAGACCAGCAGGGGTACTTTCCTATCCTTGAGAGATGAACTTTATTTATTCAATTATTTATGTATTTATTTATTTATTTATTTATTCATTTATTCATCAATTTATTTTTTTATTTATCAATTTATTGATTCATCTATTATTTATTTATTTATTTATTTATTTATTTATTTATTTATTTATTTATTATTTATTTATTTATTTATTTATTTATTTATTATTATTTATTTATTTATTTATTTATTTATTTATTTATTTATTTATTTATTTATGTAAATACTTTCGTTCACTGAACTGATTTGTATCACTAATGCCTACGACAAGTGAAAGATAGCAGTTAGGCAACATGAGGCCCGATATTCTAATGGGATATGCATTACACAATAAAATAGAATTATAGTAGCCTTAGAAATTAATAAAATGATAGAATAAGAATACAAATTATAACTACTAGTTGCGGTAATCACACCGTCGTCAGGTTATAAAAATAAATTTCAAATAAATGAAAGAAGAGCTCACCATCAAATACAAGAAACTCTACTGGCTTATTGGAAGAAACACATCACTTTCAATACCAAACAAAGTTCTCCTCTACAAACAGATCTTCAAACCTGCCTGGTCCTATGGTATCCAACTGTGGGGCTGCACCAAACCGACTAACATCGCCATCATTCAACGATTCCAAAACAAGGTGCACAGAAACATCGTTGATGCTCCTTGGTATGTGCGGGACAGCGACATCCATAGAGATCTGGGAGTCAACCTGGTATCCTGTGAGATTCAGCAGTATGCAGAAAGTCATGAAGCACGGCTCCACCAACACAACAACGTCGAGGCAATCCAGCTGCTAGACAACGGAGGTTTGGTGTGGAGGCTCAAAAGGAGGAAACCATTTGAATTAGTGTAGTGCAAGTGGTTTCAAGTGAAAAAGCAGAGCAGTGATTGAGTGAAACAATAAAATCATCCCTTTAGTACTATTATTTAATTTAAGTACATAATATTATCATTAGCAGTAAGAGATTCTAGTGAGAGTTTCACTGTATCTTATTATTATTTAGTAGGTTAGGTTCAATAGAATTTGCTCATTAGTCTCATGACTAGATAGCAATAGTAGAAAAAAAAATGTTTACTGATGTTAGTAAACATATCTTCTATACTTATAAAATTCTTATCTCACTGACTCACTGACTCACTGATCACGATTTCTGGGAAACTACATGATGGATTGCAACAAAACTTGCAATATAGCTTCCTGATATGTCCTAGGTGCTCACTAAGAAATCTTTTGGCGATATTTCAACTCTAAGGGTAGTTTTTAGGGGGTAAAGTTCGTCTTTTAGCATGTATATTCTTCTTCTCCCAATATCTTAATAAATTATAATTGAAATGTTCATATCATAAATTTTACTATGGAACTATAATCTAGAGAGAGTACCTCTTCAAAACGGTTGTTGACTACTGGCAACTGAATTAATAATTTTGTCAGGTTGGCATTAAGTTGAGAATACTTGATTAGGTTGGCACCAAGCTAAAGAACTAATTAAAATGCATTTATCGAGAACAAATTGATTGGGCACTGCTGCTTCAATCAGAGCTATAACCTATCCCTGGGAGTAAAGATAATTTTTATTTTTCATAAAACAAAAATTTTATGACTGGAGTTGCTTCAATCGATTCATCCTATTCTATCAAGACTAATTCTGTTTGTATATCCGACATCGCGAAAACTGCTTGTACAGTTTCGGTTAAATTTTAATAATTCAGTATGATATATGGAGGGTATTTTGAAAACTTCAGAAGTGTCCGTTGTGGAATCTATTTGCAAAGAATGAGGAAATTCGGCCAAAATATAACTTGGGCGAAAGAAAGGGGTTATTTATTAGAACGGCCTAATAGCTGTTGTTGCTTTTCCTAATGTAAAAATATCTTTCATAGAAGTAAGGCGCTTTTCTCATAAATTAATATATCCCCAAACATTGATTGTTTGTTCTAAAAATATTACAGAATATGCATAATAGTTCGTTGACTGTCAGTATTCCTCATTAATAGCATCAATGCTGAAGTTTCGGAAAATTCGCTGAAGTTCCTTGAGAGAGAATTATTGATCCCCCAAGTAGCAGCTGATCAGAAAAAAGTTTCCATAATCTGTTGAAAGCGTGAGAGAGTGTGTGCAAATGAAAAATATCACAATAGCTGTAGTTGAGTCAACAAATTTGGCGACCTAATTAATTTAAAACATTACTGTATTCATGGAACATCTGGAAAAATGTATTCAGGAAATGACCGGATTATAGCAGAAGAAATTTAAAATCGATCTCTCCAAACATATGGTAGTTGAATATAATGTTAATAATATTGTGGGGTAATAGAGATGCGACTAATTTCTTCAGCTTCTGTTGTATTGGTTCCTCTGTTGCTTCATGTTTGTACGCAGCCATGGCCTTGAGGGAGCCAGTTGCAGTGTCTGTTAATTCATTATTCGTACTAAATACCACGAGAACCAATGAGAGAAGCATTCTATTGAAAAAAACCCCTGCTCTGATTTATTCTCATGAAATTCAATCCTGATGGAAATTGAACAGGCTTTAGTGCTACTGGGCCTGATATTTCCATGTTTCAATATCAGCTAAAAACTAAATCGAGAAAAAAAAATCCATCAGCTGCTCCTATTTCCTTTCATTATGTCATTACATGACACAAGACAAACCTATCGATATTGATAGATCACAATACCAAAGTTGTCAATCCTATTATATTAAGAGAGCAATTTCTGTATATGGTTATGTATGTCCAACGGATCTCGAAAACAGCTCTAACGATTTTCACGAAATTTGGAACATAGTAGGTTTATGATATAAAAAATCGATTGCACTAGGTCTCATCCCTGGGAAACTCGCTGAAGGACATGAAAAGGATAATAATTATTCATTCTTGGAAAAACAGATGATAATTTCGTCATCTGTCGATAACAGAGTGCCTGTCTAGGAGAGAGATAGAATTATGTCCAGCTGTTGAATCTAGAAATTTTAATCGACCAGATCGAAATAATCTGATTTGTTAACATGACATGGTATATCATCCTAAATTAGATTATATCATTAATCATTATTTTACGGTTTTAAGTGATTAGTGAGTGTTTTTTGTTATTCAGTTTGGTCTGTAAACAATCTAAATCAGAACTTTTCTGTTTTCAAATGTTTGGATTAAAATTGGATCTGAGTTCAAGTGTATGGAACATAACCCACTTTTTGGACTATTTATAGTGTATAAATCAAAATTCGGGGAAGAAAGAGTTTTGGGCTGTGCCTGTTAGTCCTTCCCCAATCATTTTAAATAATTGTATTCTGTTTATCAATAAATAAACATCTAGCGAAGCTCGGTGCACCGAAATCTTAGATTGAGTCATATGTTAGTTTACATTCAAATTCCCATCCCTAAGCTATTGGTTTCAAGCTAAGATCGAAGAAAGAAATCATATAATGGTAGTCAATAATCAAAGTGATTGAATAGACTCTATTCAGATTTATGCGAATCCATCCCACTTTAATATTTATGATAGTAAAGTTTAGGACGTGAGGAATCAGCCACAATAAATGTTATACTAACTATTATGAATAGACTTTTTTGTATGAATGGACTTCCATGGAAGAAAGAATCAGTGGATTGGTTGCTTTCACACTTTTGAATGAGTGAAACGAAAATTAAGCGTCATGCTATGCTATCAAATAATATGATCACTGCTAATATGATAACTGTCAACGGGAAATACCAATTGCCAATGAATAGAGTCGAGGTCGACTCTTAAGCCCCGCCCAATATTCTACAAAATTATCTGCAATTGGACTACTATTCTACAGAGCAGTTCCAAAACATCAATTAATTATTCAAATTATTTGGCTCAATAATTTTCATGCCAAGTTGAGGCCTAATCACAGAAACAATTATAACAATTTTGGTAGAATTTAGATTATAAATGTTTCAAAAAAATAACCTTATCTTTCAATTCCCGTAGCGAAGCACGGGTGCCCTGCTAGTAAAACATATTATTATAGCCTGACAATGGTGTGATCACTGAAACTAGTAGCTATAATTTGTATTCTTATTCTATTATTTCATTAATTTCAAAGGGTACTATAATTCTATTTTATGAATACAAGAAAGTAGCTCTGAATCCATGCATTTCACAATATATTTCAATCAGAGCAGTTCTAAATTCATTGAACGAAGAATCATACATCAAAACTTCAAACATTGAATTTATTCTTGTAGTTAATCACTATTATTTATTCATAACCAGTATTCGAACACTTTTTAAAAATTTAGAAGGAAAACCGTTCAACTGAGAACCTTCAGGGTTGGATTTGTGAACATGCAATAAACATTATTGAAGTATGAGAAAAAATATTTCCATTGCATGGACAGTCTGTAGTGTGTGAGATTTTTCAGGTTGGTCTTAACAAGACGGAGCGTGAGCCTAATTCAATTCATTTAACTGCTTCTCAATATCCTCTACCTTGCAAATAAGGAAAATGAACTCCCGTATTTATGAAAGCAGCTATTCACATTGTATTATTGATTGAATGTTGAGTATCGGGTCCATTGAATCTCTCACGATTCTCGGACTTTCCCGACATAAATCAATACGAAAATACATTCAGAAAGTGTACTATCAATATTCCACCACCTTTCCAGTTTACAAAAGAGTGGAAATGTTTGCTTCGAATGAGCTCGCTATATGCAAATGAGGTAGTGTGAAAATATGGAAGATAAGGCTGGGATGTAATTGCGAGTGAAAAGAGGATTTTGAAATTAATGCAAGAGGAGAATTTTCCACAGCGGTTTTTTCTGTGGATGAATATCGGTGCATGGGGACTTTGGGCGATAATTGGATGCATGGGGGCATGATAAACCAACGATGCTTCAAAAAAGCATGATGTTCCCATCCATTCAACTATGAATAGAAAAGTGCAGACTTTGGTAAATATCCTGCGTGCTACGAAAATAAGGGATAAAATCCACTTTTTATCTTTCAACACAATCAATAATTATCCTTAATGACAGTTGGTTTTGTTATGCGGAGCAATGAGCAATGGATAATGACCAGGGATGTATGTAGATTCTATGATTGGAATGATCATTAATCGATTTTCACCCTATTCTGCCTCAGAGGAAAATTAATTAGTTTTTATCACGGAAACGTTCAAAAACATAGAAAAGGCATCATAGCGAACATTTCAATTCTTATGAGAGATTCATTATCATTGATAATCATGTTATATGAAGATACAACAAAGCTGTCCCAATCTGATATGATATACAATAATTATCGCTTTATCGCTTTATTCTCGTCATAGAATAAGAGTCATCCTAATAATTGCAAAAAAAAACTAACATTAATGATCAATGTTAGCATACCACTATATATGGATCGCATGATGGCGACGGCGGGGATTTTAATCATTTAAGGTCTTCAAAATTGTATTGCTTCCGTCACCATCATGCAATTCGCAGTGGTGTGCGCAATACATCAACTTTGCAATTTTCAGCTAAAATTGAATATTAAATATTACAATTTTTATACTTGATGTGGGTGGAATCACAATTTTACAGTATTATTTGTGAACTCTTGCAATGATCCAGTCTGTGACAGAATAATCTCATTATACATTAGTGTGATTATTATAACTCATCCTAATAAGTCTTGATTTCGATGATATAGATAATACCGGAACGATTGCAATAAATCATGGGCTTATTGAAAAGCAGATTTTCGAACACTGTCAACTGGAAATAAAATGAGAAGACTTGTCAATAACAACATAGGATCGAAAGTTTTTACAGCAACTCACATCACACATAACAAGTAGTTCTGTGAACAGTAAACCTCGCGCTCAGTGAATTACATTGACAAGTTTTCTCAAAAATTTATAAATGATTATTCATCAATTTGAAATGCCTAGAAAAAATCCTAAATAAACATAAAGCTGTCTGTCCTATCGTACCGTGACGTGTTGCTTTCCGAAAAAATTAAGGTACCCCAATTTCTAAATGTCATGTATGTGTGTGTGTGTGTGTGTGGTGTGTGTGTGTGTGTGTGTGTGTGTGTGTGTGTGTGTGTGTGTGTGTGTGTGTGTATGAGTGTATGTGCTTCTGTGTACACGATATCTCATCTCCCAATTAACGGAATCACTTGAAATTTGGAACTTAAGGTCCTTCCCCTATAAGGATCCGACACGAACAATTTCGATCCAATGCAATTCAAGATGGCGGCTAAAATGGCGAAAATGTTGTAAAAACAGGGTTTTTCGCGATTTTCTCGAAAACGGCTCCAACGATTTTGATCAAATTATACCTAAAATAGTCATTGATAAGCTCTATCAACTGCTACGAGTCACATATCTGTAAAAATTCCAGGAGCTCCGCCCCATCTATGCAAAGTTTGATTTAATTTTCGCAATTATCAGGCTTCAGATACAATTCATACAAAAAAATCCAAGTGGAAAAGATTAAGCTTGAAAATCTCTACTATTTATGTTCAATAACAATTCAACCTAAAATTTAAATAAGCTCGAAATTCGAGAAAATGTTAATATTCCAATTGCAAACTGTTGGCAACTTTTGATTCTATTGAATCATTCACTATGAGGAGATAGCAGACTTCGTGTGTCTCCAGCGTTATTATCATGTCACCAGCTGGCTTGGATCTTTGAATAGTAGACTTGAGATGCGCGTGTACACTATTGCGTCAGATGATAAATTTTCATAACGGCAAGGAAAGTTGTGTGAGTGCGCCACACCAGATTTTTGAACGGGTAGTATTATCAATACCTACCATTACTTCGAAGTCATAGTAGGTATTGGTATTATAGTCAACTGTCTACTAACGTTGATAGGAAGATACATTTTCAATATGTTCGATGTTTTTGAACGGGTAGTGGGCTATTATAGTCCACTAAACAGCTGATTTATGATGAATCTATAGTCTGATTTTCACTCTAATATTGGCGTATGAAGGAGGCTCCTTTTTCCTTTTATGTTATCCTTGAAATGCAAAATTTCCAAAAAAAACCTTGTATATACGTTGACGCGCAATTTAATAAGGAACATACCTGTCAAATTTCATGAAAATCTATACCCGCGTTTCTTCGTTAATGCGCAACATATGAACATATATAAACATTTAAACATTAAGAGAGATGCCGAACCGTCGACTTGAATCTTAGACGTCACTTCGCTCGGTCAATTACTAGTAGTTCTGTGGACAGTAGACCTCACGCAGTATTCTCATCCACAAGTACCTGATTGAAACTATAGACCTTAGAAAATACAGCAATAGACTGGCTTCTCCACACATCTTTGTAATCACTTGTCAGTTGATTCTTGATGAATAATTCTATAGTCTGATTTCTACTCTAATATTGGCGTATGGAAGAGGCTCCTTTTTCCTTCTATATTATCCTTGAAATACCGAATTTCCAAAAAACTTTGTATATAATTGAAAAAGGAACATACCTGTCAAATTTCATGAAAATCTATTACCGCGTTTCGCCGTGAATGCGCAACATATAAACATTAAAACATTTAAACATTTGAACATTAAGAGAAATGCGAAACCGTTGACTAGAATCTTAGACCTCACTTCGCTCGGTCAATAAACTGGAATTATTATAGACAAAGTTTGCGAGTTGAATATTGCAATTTATGGCAAGTAGTGATACAGCCGAAAATCAGTGGATAAATCCTTGGTGTGCGATATTAGATGGCCATTTGGAGGTGGGCAATAACTTCTATTCAGTGCTCATAAAGAGCAGAACGAAGCCGAAGGCCATACTGCTCGAGCGTAAATCAGTTAGCAAGGTGCGGTCAGCTTGAGCCGGTTCAGCTTGTGGTTTTGTGTTGTAATTATGAACCATGGTAGTGCTGCACTGCACAAGAGCGATGAGTATTAATTCACAGCAGCAATCCAGCAGTGTGATCAAACTTTCCTTATTCGGTTACAGAGTTCCATGTTTCCTTGAGCTTTCAGCAGCACTTCTCTAGGGTAAGTATCGTGCTATTGGTAAAGTCAACTTTCAAAGTTATTTGAGAAAATCATCACTATCCTGTATCACATCTGATAGAAGACATCCTTTCCTAGAATCTCTTCCTCTTCAAAGATGATGCAGGAAATAAGATGTTAAAAGATGAAATGAGAAACTCTCGGAATTCGGGTTGAAACAGCTAATACAGATTCAGGTCTAAAATATTCAACGTTGAGGCCAAAATATTATTGTGCCGAATATTATTTGGGCATTTAACAGATAGAGCATCATCATTTCCTAAGAAAAGTAGATTGTTAGAGAGAATAATTTGGGTCCAATCACCCCATCCACGAGAATCTCACTTTGTATAATAGATTTGAAGAATTTATAAAAAGCTCTCAAAATATTTGTACTTCAATCATATTCCATGTAAGATATTATTCGGTATTAGATGAATTGAGAGAAACATTTTAGAGAACAAAACAGAAACCTTTTTTCTATCTTGAGAGAAAGTTTTTGTTACCGACAATTAGTCTCTTTCTGGTAATTGTTGTAATCTTGAGACAACATTAATGACTTTCAACAAGTTTCTAGCTACTCCAAACAACAAATAGCTTCTGAGACCTGAAAGCTACAAACTTCCAACAGCAGATCATTGAAATGCATACCATGCAAGTTGATGGTGCAAATTCTCTACATACGGTGAGTTAAGTTTAGAGTTATTGTCCAAACTCTTAGTAGAACAGGTGAAGGAGTCTTACAAATTAGGGCAACTTCAATTCTAACTTGACCTAGGAATGCTACCAACTTCAACAACCTCAATAACTTTCGCCTTTGGTCTACACTGAGCATGTCACAAATTAATCTCCTTCCAAAGAACTTTCCACAAGGAGCACCCAAGTACAGCTACATGTTTGCTTTGGCTTCGAACTATGCTTTGGGAAGTACCCCGAATGAGCTTCAGTTCTAAAGCTATCAAAATTCATCTTGGTACTTTTGTGGGTAATTGCAGACTTGGAAGCTAGAGTATCGCGTGAAGTTTCAAGGGTGTGGATAATTCAACTGGAAAACAATGAATCGTTTCATGGTTGATGGTTTAGTGGCATGTAGACTCGTTTTTTTTTAAATTATTATTCGGTCCATGATAATCCTATTAAACGAGCGATTTCTGTTTATATGTTTATATTTCTGTATGTGACCGAATCTCGAAAACGGCTCTATTCTCACGAAATTTGGAACAAAGTTGGTTTATGATATGGAAATCCGATTGCACTAGGTCTCAACCCTAGGATAACTCGCTGAAGGACATTAAAAAGATAAATACGTCCTTGGAAAAACAGCTTGAATATTAATTGTCCTATGTCTATACCGTAATGGAAGTGAGTGAGCGAGTGCATGTGTGGGTTATTCCTCAGCTAATCTCACGAGAAGAATAATCCAGCAAGAATAACTTATTTTTGTTCATTTCTCTTTTCCTTAGAAAACATGTTTACTTCAGAAAGTCCAAAATAGTAAGTAGATGCTTAAGTGTAGAATAGTACTTAGTGTAATAATAATTTATTTATTTATTCATTTATTGTAAAAAATACCATAATCATAATACAATTATGACATTGGAGGAAAAACTAGGCTGAGCCTGTACTATTTCTCTTCAAAAATTTTGATAAAATGTTAATGTCGTCCAAAAGATAAGGTTATGTAATCACACACTGCTTCGTCACTCGATTTCCAGTCCAGGAATTATGATTTAAAATTTTGAATTCTGAAGGTTGATTTTATACTCTAAATGAGACTTTAGAAATATTGCACTTATTTAAAAAATTTGAATACAAAATCAAAAACCTACTCACTATTTGTTATTCACCGCTGAAAACAAATATTGTGTATTAACAAATATTGTAGCAAACATAGTGTATCATTCTAAATCGAATTCATAGTATATTATCTATTTGTAATAAATTGATGATGTGTTTATTTTTTGAAGTGTGAATAAATTATTTATTTATATGAGTGATAGTAGCTTAACCTAGATTTTGATTCGGACTGTAGTATAAATTTGAATAGAGACAGTTTTGGGCATAAGCCTGTTGTTCCTCCTCATATAACTGTAAAAGACATTGTATGACTGAAAAAAATATATACTAGTAGTTCTGTGAACTGTAGACCTCGCGCTCAGTAAGTTACATTGACCTGTTGTTATGTTTTCTCAAAAAAAAAATTAATTTATCAATTTAAATTGTCTAGAAGAAATCCTAAATAAACATAGAGCTTTCTGTCCTAACGTACCGCGACATTTCGTCCCGGAATGTGAGTGAGCGCTGTTATCAGGTCCAGCTGCAACTGTCTACAACGTTGATGTAAAGTACAGTAACTATTATTACCTATGGGTAATATAGTGACTGTAATGTAAAGATACATTTCCAAGATGTTCGATGTTTTTGAACGGGTAGTATTATAAATAGTCAACTGTTCACTAACGTTGATGGAAAGATACATTTTCAAGATGTTCGATGTTTTTGAACGGGTAGTATTATAGTCCACTAGACAGCTGAATAATGATGAATAATATAGTCTGATTTTTACTCCAATATTACGATATCGCCACTGCGCAAAGTAATAACAGGATGTCTAAGACCGACACCAGTGCACAGGTTGTACCCTCTAGCGGGAGTAGCCCCACCTAATATCAGAAGAAAGGTTGCTACAGACATTGAGAGGACTAAACAGGCAAGTGACCCACGCCAACCATTATTTGGGCATCAACCTGCAGTTGGACGGTTGAAGTCAAGGAGAAGCTTCTTGGCAGCATCCCATGTCCTGCAGGGCTCTCCTGAAGAAAATCGTGTGGAGCAGTGGAGAGTTGACTTTATGTTGGAGGGATTGCCATTTCGGGAAGAATTGCCTCCTGGTCATGATCTGGCTTTTATGACTTGGAAAGCTCTCAACCGTTAGAAAGTAGGAGTGTCCAAATGCAAAACAAACCTGCAAAAATGAAGTTTATTGCCAGCTCATGATGACATCTTCTGCGAGTGTGGAGCAATTAAGGAGCAGGAGCACTTGCTTGTGTGCCCTCAGCTTGATGACCAATGTAGAAAGGAGGATCTCTTTGAAGCAAATGACAAAGCCCAATCGGTTGCAAATTTTTGGAAACATGTAACTTAAAGATGATGCTTATATATATATTTTGTTATTATTATTGTTTGTTTTTTTTTACATTGGACCTGAGTATCTAATGATTGCTTGTTTGGACTTGTGACTACTCCAATATTGACGTATAAAGAAGGCTCTTCTTTTCTTTTATATTATCCTTGAAATACAAAATTCCCAAAAACCTTGTATAAACGTCGACGCGCAAATTAAAAAGGAACAAACCTGTGAAATTTCATGAAAATCTATTACCATGTTTCGCCGTGAATGCGCAACATATAAACATTTAAGCATAAGAGAAATGCCAAACCGTCGACTTGAATCTTAGACCTCACTTCGCTCGGTTGATAAACTATAAATTCAATCTTACGTCACAAATTTTCTATGTTCTTGCACTCCATAGCGAAGCTCAGTCCCCCGATATCATTATATACTAAAAGTGTAATGAGTAGAAAAGTAGAGATTACTGGGTGCACTAATGAAACTGGGACTAATATATCGTTGAATTCATTCCAAGCTCATAGTTCATATTGAAAAAAAATTGATATCACTTCAGACAAAAGTATAATTATCAATTTGATGAGAATTTTTTATACATTCATCCACAGATATACACAATCAAATGCATTATAATTGGGGGAGAATCAACATAAATACTCCAAAACTGACTTGTAGCCAAATGGCGGTGGCAGAACTACTACTTCACTTCTTCGACATAGAATAATGGTGATTCCTGTGCACGATAACTACATAGGCTATTACAGAAACTTATATTGTATTATTAATTATCAAGTGGTTACCCAACTCTATTAATCTCAATTGCACTGTTGTACTCACTATTTTAATAGTTTTGGATACTGATTTATTTTATAATCTTCCTGTATAATCGATTCCTGTCCATGTCACTTCAATATTTTTTCATGTACAATGAAGTCTATTCCACTTGATATACTGGGACGAAGGGTACTTACTAATACTAAGTTAATTACCTTAGGTACTTAATGAACACCTTATCCGTACTAGGAGTACTGAGGGAAAATAGGGATGCCAAAGAACCCTTAGGGTACCCCCAAGGTACTAAGCTCAGTTCCCCAAGTAAAGTTCTGGGTACTATTTAAGAGTAGTTACCTTTTCCTCTTGATACTTATTTATTTTCTTCACCTTTCTATTTCTTAGGCCTATATTATTCATATTTCTTCATCTATAATGAAGTCTATTCCACTTTATCAGATATAGCTTTCATGATATTTCGTGATTGATACATAGCTTTCCATCATGTAGAGCTCTCAATTCCTTTCTAGTGGGAGAGTGTGGTAACTTAATTTGACAAACTTATGTGGAGTTCGAAGGGATTAGCTTTCTAGTGGGTGATATTTTCTCTTTTGTTCTATTGTAACGTCTCAACTTCTCCTTCACTATTGGAAACGTCAATCAAGAATGACAAGTCTATTCTGTAAGTAATCCATTAAGTTGGATAAATTGTAGACGATTGAGCAGAAACAATCTGCAATCTGCAATCTTGTCTGATGGCGCAGTCAGGTGTGGGTCAAAAGTTTTCCGGACGTTGGATCAATTTGATTGATGAGATGGCTATAGCGGCCTACACTCATATTTCTGCTACTGAACAGCATTCTTCATTCTTGAAAAATTTTTCCAACAAAATACCTAGTCACGTGACTCTGTGCACAGATGTTCGATAGTCGTAAAATCAGAACGTTCTCCTCCCCGAGTAACGGATAGGACACGTCGCTATCGGAAACCGTAAATAAAAAACAATATTCAAATCATACCACCCTCGTTCAACTTTGCTCATAAACTCCACGCTTCTCTGGTTTGTATGCATTGAATATACTTGGAAAGATATCACGATTCAGCTTGCTAATAATAATTTGTATTTGATAGGACGAAATGAAAAACATATGAACGAATAGATTGATGAGATTCTGATAGATGTAAGCGAATATGATTGTCAAATATTGCGGTACCGCATTCAATGACTCATATTATTGAAGTTTCGAGACATGAATGATCCCTCACTAAATCACTATTCCTCTAGAAAAAGCACTGAAGAAGATGAAGATGATTTTAGAAAATGAATTTGGAGATGTATTGTATTCAAAGAAGTTGTTGATGAATCATTAATAAACAATTCTCATAAATCCTTCACCTACTCAGTAATTTGGCTTCCAAATCAGTATAACTGTCATTCAGTCTTCAGTATTACATTCACGTCCACCAGTGATTATAGTCAGATACTGGAACAATTTACTTGGTTGATAATATTATTCATAATGCTCGAAATATGAAATCCTATCTTAAATTGTATATTATGTAGATTGAAATAAGCATTTTTTTTCAAATAACTCATATCATGTGTATTCATATAGGCTATGTACGAGTATGATCTGATTCCATTTTCGTTCTGTTCCATTATTCCATGGAGCGGACCAGTGAGATTTTATCTTCAAATTGATCGTACAAATTGCTTCTTGTTGAGAAAAATAATTGACAGGAAAATCTTTTTGTTTAAGGTGGTGGAGATTTTCTGGGTTTTCTGGGTCAAGAGGCTGTTCAGTGGAGCTGGGGTTGTCGTCTTGAGCCCTTCTAATAACGCTGTTATATGCTGACGAAAGTCACGTAAATTTCTGCTTCATAAACTCCAGTAGTAGCTCGAATTATAAGAATAATGAATGTCGGAATAAATTCCTCACACTGGTGGGGTATAATCAGTGAGCTGAATTTTCTATCAAGGATAATATTGATTTATACTTTCTCACTGCCAACACATGTGAAATATCTTTTTTGATTGGTATAGTACGAGAATATTGATCTTTCCAGTAAAATATTTTTCGCCCACATAAATACAAACAAGGTGATTCAGTGATGCAACCGATGTCCACTATACTTACTTATGAATATATTGATGATGAATATTATTATGAGCAGTTATACTAATCAATTGATTTGGGATATTTGATATGCAAGTATTTTTATTTCATGTAACATCCTCCCTTGATGATGGAGAACTTTATAACAAACTACTATCGTTCAATAAACGCACTTCAATCAAATTATACCATTCTCGATGTATAATTCTCGATGCATAATGAATCTCTACCATGAAGTTTAACAATATTCATATAGTTTAGTCTCTCATTTATTCATAGTCTTATAGTTTCTCTTCCATGTATCTGGAATGCTGGGCTAATATCGTCAGCAAAGTCCAGGTCTTCCAGCCTCTGTCTTTAACCCCACATACCAGCAGGAACAATGTTGGTGACAGCACGCAACCTTGACGAACACCTGATTTTATTAGGAATGGCTGGGTAATCTTCCCTTCATGCAGTACCTAGCATTCATAGCCCTTATACATTTTCTCCAGTATTCTAATTATCCCTTTCAAGGCCAATTTTATAAAAATGTTTGAAAGAAATCCATTAATACTAAAATAGTTCATTATTAACCCTTACAACTTCAAAAATATGTTTCATCCATTCTCTCTCCTGGAAAATGGGGAAAAACTACATGATTCCAGATGGAATCAGTGGTCTTCCAGCTTCATTCATCATACATGTACTGAATGGGAGTGTAATATTGTAATTATTTATTGAAATATTGGAATGGAATGTTTATATTCACTCCATTTTAAACCAAATTTTAAATTCATGTGTTTTTAAATTCTCTATAAGAATCCATTGACTATTATATAATAATTATATCAAAATAAAATGTTCACAATACTGCAATTTGGATACACTAATAGCGTAATAACTTGAGGGTCAATCCAGAACAAATCACAAAAATGTTTTTTTTTTTTAATTTCTTATATTTTTGTAGAATATTTATAATTATGATAAATCTTTTTACATATCAATTGGATATTTAGATATCCATGTGGATCCAATGCTGACATGTTCGCAACAATGATAAACCATTGCTTATGTAAATATCATCAAGTAAAAAACAATCAATAGCGGTGTTGTTTTTTAGCAACTAATGAAGAAGAGTATATTTTATTATGATATCAGTAATTATTCACTAGTAAGAAGGAAATAATTGCCTTTAGGCCTACTGTAATGAGTGGTGTTTCTTACATTCTGGAATTTAGAATGATATTGATATCAGTCAAATATCATTTCAAATTGCCTAATTTCATTATCCAATATCATAAATCGTTCATAAGTGGAACGCTGTTATCACTAACCCATATGTTATGCAGTGATTAACAAATCTTCATGTAAATTATGATATGAGACATAAGTTATTCTTGATTACTTATAAACTTTGGACATGATGATAAGTAGACACAATACTGAATATTTCAAAGTTTTTTATGAACTAGCCTAAGTTGATAATTAAAAAAAATATATATTTTAAGATAATTTGTGCTGTAGCCTGTTGAATCCATCAAATACGAAAATAGTTTGAATAAATAAGAGAGAATAGTTTTGATATATTTTTTCAAGAGTGGGACCTGGTTGCCTCACTACTGAAACCAGTAGCTACGATTAGGCCAGTGACTCCAGTTGGAGTCATGTGATATTTTATTCAAAACCTCTCCGAATTGGAGTAGAATATTCAAACTAGCCTCGTGGAGTTTCTCGTAAAGATGTTCCAAAGTGCTTGGAATTTTCTTGATAAATAATATTCAATTGGAATCAATAAATATTTTTGATAAAACTGCTAAGTTGATCCAGCTGCTTCTAGTCATGAACATAACCAACAAACAACACATTGCTTAAGAATTTCAGTTCAGAAGCTCTGTAGCGGTGGTGAGCTCTGGTAACAGAGACTTGAACTAATCATCTTGATTCCAAAAGGCATCATTGGACTAAAACGATGACTGTAGGAGACAAGAATATAACATGACTCCAGATGGAATCATGGGACCAGAAAGGGTTATTTTGAATGGGATTCCATACTCTCTCAAAGTTTTCCACAGCACACACCCATTGACTGAATCAAATGCCTTTTCGAAGTCAATAAAGGCCAAGTATAGTGTGACACGCCACTCATTACTTTGCTCCAAGATTATTCTCGAGGTGTTTATTATCAACACAGCTGCGGTATTTTCGGAATCCTGCTTGCTCTTTCCGCAGTTTTCTTTCTATGGAGTCCTTGATTCGAATTAAAATGATCCTTGACAGGACTATTTCAGGCACTGATGATAATGTGATTCCTCTCCAGTTGACACAGTTGGAGGTGTCACCTTCCTTTGGAATCTTCACTATCAATCTTTTTTTCCAATCCAGTGGGACACTTTCTTCTGTCCATATCCTGTTGTGCCTGACCTTTTTAAAGGTGATAAAGAAGATAATTTTGAATAAAATTTAGAATTTAGAAATAGGCCGACACATCTAGAAAATACCTGAGTCTATACCTAATTCATGCAGGTGAACGGGCTAGAGTCAAGAAAACTTCAATTAATCTTGCCATGCCTGATTTAATAGGTTTATACTATAGAATAACACTACAATTTGAAATAAATGAAAAATACAAACAACTTCAATAAACATTGGCAACTAAAATCGAACAACAGAAACAACAATTTCATGTTACTTTGTTGACATTCTTCATCTGATTCGGGGGCGCATTACTATCCCCGTTTAGACAGCAATACGTCACAAAACCAAACAATATCAGTCATCAAATAACAAGTTAATTTCAACATAAAATTACTCAAGGAAGAAAAGCCCGTTGAACCCAAGTTTCGTCGATAGTAACCCATTTAACCCATTTCATAATAATTTTGAATCCCCACTTTTGATTGACATTCTCGAATGAACCTTTGTTTCACTACACTGCACTTTCGTTGGTCTGTACGTTGCTTTATCGTCGGGGTTACAGTACCTGGTTTTTGGCGGTGAACTTTTACCGGTTGAATTTGGCTTGACGGCGACGTCCTCTTACGTCCCTAGACCTGTCGTCTGAACGGGTGTCTTGAAGCGGTGTTACATAAAGTTGCGGAACCAAAGGGGTGGTAGTACAAGAAGTTGGTTTGGGGACACACATGAACCGCTGTAAATAAATGTATTACAGCATTAATTTCTAACTCTTCCTACAATTCATCAAAAGCTAAAACAGGAGTTTATTCTGTTATTTAATTTAGATTTTATCTTGACGTTCTGATTTCATTCTCAAAATTTAAGATTGAATTAAAACGAATTTACTTGCCAGAGTGTCATTAATATACAATGCAACATTTATGAAAACATCCGTAATAAATTAATATAATGCTTTTAGAAAATGAATACTTCATTAATTATGATGTTAACTTTTATAAATTGATATAATACTCTTAGAAAAGGAATAATTCAGATTGAAATGATGCTAACTTATATGATATTTTTCGTTTGGTTTGCGAAATCAAATATAATTTTTCATATAGTAGCTCGGCTAGTATTGTTGGAAACTTGTGCGCTAGCCAACATTTATTTTATTTATTATTTATGAACTATAGGACGCATCCAAGTGTAAACCACGGGCATTCGCCCAAAACTGCTCAGAACCTTAACTTAAAATGAACAGTCCAGAGTTTATGATTTGATTTACCTACAAATACAGTCCAAAAACGAGTATCAACTAGAATTATGAATTTATCACAAAACAAAACAAGACACTTTATAACAAAATAAAAGAAAAAAAATTCACTTTAAGGTAAAAATAATGTTTGCCTTATAAGATTCATCTTGTAGATAGTTTTTACCTTCAATTAAATAAAATCAGTAGACACATAGAAAATAATTTAAATTGTATTAAAATTTGAACATTCATTAATATTAATTTCCTGGAAAAGAAAAACTTTCTTCTTCGTCTATTAAGATTTCTATCATAAAAATTTACCAAATCATTCGAAAGCCTTAATGACATAAGAAAACAGAGTCTGAAAAATATAAATTATAAAATGTCATAAACTCAATATGAACATAATCTTAAAAATTTCATTCCAATTTAAAGGCTATCTTCCTGACTTTCAGCAATACTCTACGATAATATATCTCCAGAAACAATAACTCAAATGTAACGTAACTGAAAACTTTCTATACTTCTTTAGAAAAAATTTATAAGTATCTTCCATCACTAATAAAATCAAAAGGATTATTCTCAATCAATATTATTAACTTGAAAAATAAGAGGCTTTGTTAATACATTACTCTTATGGAAGTTTCAATCAATTAAATTCCCTAAATTATATTTTAACCTTATTTTACGTACCTTAGCGGTTATTTGAAGAAACAATTATTCATACATGATGAAGAAACACAATTAAACTTTTCAGGACATGGCACTACTAGAAAATTTGAACTTTAATAAAAATAAAACTAGCTCCTAAATTAACTAATTATATAAACTTTTAAACCTGCCCAAAAAGGTCGAAACCTAATGACTACATCTTTACTCTCGTAGTGCTCCTAGCAAAGTGTCCTCTGAAACGTAATCTGGTCTCTCGACTGGGGAATCCCCACTACTGTATTTAGAAACAGGTCTCCTATTGGGCGAAGGGAATCAATTTGACCAATCGTCGCGTGGCTTCTAGAGCCTTTGGACCAAATAGTAACTGCAAAATCGGTAGTTTGTTATAATTTCATTGCTTGCTGTTTTCCAACTTATCGCACTTCATGTCGCGACAGGAAGGCTAAGTTTTAGAGATAATTCCATAATCTACATTCCTCGACGACTCGGAGCCACAATTTTTAAATATCAATCATGGGAAACTCGAAGTCATGGCCGTTCATAATAGAGAGAGAAAATAATTTATTTCGCTAACTCACTTACAATAATGGCTCTAGTCTATTGCGTATTAAATGTACTATTATAACTTGGGAAAAGGCCTGAATTAAAAAGAGTGCTCGGCACACTGTGAAGGGCGGCTGGAGTATAGCTGCTGTCAGGTCTGCATCCACCCTCATTGCATCTGGTGCTATATTATCCAGCCTTGCCTCTTCTTGATTCATTCAGAGCCATCTTGATCTCATCTTTTGTAGGGCTATGGACAAGAATTTCAGGGTCCTCCTCCAACGGTTGCAGATCTTCCTCTCCACCTTCCAGGTTTCCACTACCCAACAATTCCATGAAATACTCCCGCCATCTCTGCAGTTGACCTTCAATATTTGTGAGAAGCTCGCCTGTTTTACTTCTGACAGGTCTATTCTTTCTGGCCTTGTTCTTTGAGAGGATCCTTAAAATGCTATATAGCTCCTTGCTATTCCCTTTTCTAGCTGCTTCCTCTGCTTTTGTAGCAATCTCATCTGCAAACCTGCAGTGGTCATTTCTGACACTTTTCTTCATTTCCTTTTCAATGGCATTGTATTCTGCTTGGGCACGTCTCCTCTGGAGGCGAGTTTTATTTCATTTAGAAGGCCCTTCTTTGCTTTTTTGTCTTCTATACGATTCCAAGTAAGCTCAGACATTCATTCTTTTTTACTATGATTTTTGTGTCTCAGAACATTTATACAGGTCTCTTCATAGCAATCCTTCACACTCTTCCACGCATGCTCTACATCCTCATCTCCATATGAATGCTGAGTTAGGGCTTCATACTTGTTTCTAAGTTCAACTCTGAAGGCATCCTCCACCTGTCTGCTTCGTATCTTTGCCACATCAAAGCGTTTACTTGTGTTCGGAATTTTTTTCCGAGCTGACATAACTTTCAATTTAAATTCAGCAAGCATCAAGTGGTTATCACTTCCAACATCAGCTCCTCACATCTGTCAGAGACCGTCGAAATTCCCTGCTCACTGCAATATGATCAATTTGGTTCTCTGGTATATGGTCTGGAAGTACCCATGAGATCTTATGGCATTTCTTGTGTGGGAATAAAGTACCTCCAATCACTAGATCCCTACTGGCACAGAAGTCTGTGAACATCTCACCATTTTTATCTTGTTCACCAAGGCCATGTACTCATCTGCCCATAATGTGTTCTATGCCCTCATTGATGGCATTCAAAGCTCCAACTTTGGCATTTATGTCACCCATCACCATCACTATATCTCTCCTGCTGGCTGATCTGTAAGCCTCACTCAACTGCTCATATAACGCTTGTTTTTGCTCATCATCTGCTTGCTCTGTTAGTGCATAAGATTGAATTAGGCTGATGTTTCTGACTTTTGTCTTAAAGCGTGCTGTTATCATTCTATCTGAAATTGATTTCCACTCAATCAGACTACTTTTTGCTTTTCTGGTAAGCAGGATGCCTACCCCGTTCCTCCACTCAGCATGTTCCCCTTCTTTGCCTGAGAATAGAAAAGTCATTCCTCCATCCACAGTCACCTCTCCAGAGTCAAGGCACCTCACCACACTCAAGCCCGAAATGTTCAACTTGTAGTTTATCATTTCCCTTACAACCTGTTTCATTTTACTACTTTCTGCAAGGGTTCTCACATTCAAAAATCCAATTCGTGCCTGTCATTTTAGTCCAAAAATTCCGGTACGATTCACATTTTCGTTTGTTTCTGTAATAATTTTTGTTTAAAAGGCTGCGGGTTATTAGCCCACCTCCTCCGAGTGGCATAGCGGGGCCGCAGCTTCATGGCCTGGAACACCTGCCAGATTTTCCTTCAGGGTTTACTCCCCTAGGCGCTTTCGCCCACTCCGTCGCTGGGATTTTACTCCTCTTCCGCCTTTGTGGCCGTTGACCGGTCTTAGCCTTTAATGTTTCACTGGATCCTTCTGCAAGGCAGCAGTTCTTAGAGAAAATAACTGGAAAATTGGGAAAAACGAAGAATTTGTCAAGAAAGACAGATATGAAAAAAAATTTGTGCGTGACTTTTTGGATGGTGGCGGGGCATCGCGATCCGTCAAGTCAGGCACATAGGAGAGGGCGACTCAAAAGCAAAGTCAATGGAAAAACAGCTGCCCTAGGATGAAAGGTCTCCGGAGCAAAAGGAGAAGAAGAAGGGATTTGGGAAGAAGGGCTCCGGAGTAGGTGACTGCAATTGCATGAAGCAACTGGGGGATGGAATCCCCATCCCCGACGCCAATGATTGATTGAATGAAAACGTATATTGATGTATTTCAAGTATCAAGCGAATTCAATGAAGCATACTTTATTCCAAAGTGTTCAAAGAGACTTAGGGTGTGAGAGACAGAAAATATTAATTTTCCGTCTGATAAATAAGTATTTATCCTTAACGTATCACGATAAAAAGTGTTTGAAATGCATGCACCACAGACTCATTCAAGTTGTCTTTAAGGAGGGATTGAATAATCGATATGTAGAATGAGTCTGAGATGATTACGAAGTTATAGTAATTCATCAAGTTCACTATACTGCCTGAAATATTAATCAATCGGTGGAGGGATGAGGAGAAATTTAACTTATCTTGAAGGGCTCTTATCACATCAAAAGGAGTTACATAGTGTATAATGAGGAATTCACATTTGCAAAGCAAATTAAATTCATTTGAGACCTCCACTGTTGTTAACTTCCACATCCACCCTCCATCTTAACAGACTTGAGAGACGGATTCGTCAGTCTCATGAATTAATCAAGGAAATCCATTAGCACTTTGAAGAGCTATTCAGTGTAGAACTGAAGCAAAGTGAAATGGAAACTGGAATTCTGCTTATTCGAGAATATGCAATTATTTTTTCTGTCATTTGCAAACAGTGGTGAGAAAATGGTTTTAATCAACATTATATTAATAATAAAAACGATTCATTATCAGGAGTGTCACACATTTATTTATTGAACAACACTAAAAAATATCTTTCAATATATATGATTGTTTATTGAATCTATTTTCAATATTGTGATAACTGTACCTAAAAAGTATCCCCTTTCTTTTACACTATCCTCACATATTATCTGAATGAATGGATAGATATAATTTTCATCGCATTTCAGCTGCTAGTAGTCGAAATGATAATGATACTTTTTATTTTCTTCCCTGATTGTAAGTATTATATGTTTCAAGAGTTGGATCTTTCAGTGGAGAGTAACTATCACCATCCAAAGTCAATACATAAAACATCGATTTTTTTCGCAACACTGAGTTTATAATTATATCGTCTAGTAATTAAGCTATTCATCTCTGAAATAATTTATATAAATCTGAATCTTTGATACTTTACAAGTAGGAATGGATATTATAATCAACGTTATGGATATTATATTCAACGTTATGGATATTATATTGAACGTTATGAAATCATACAGTATAATATGCTACTACGTTCGACACGGAATGTTTGAATGAATTGAGATCATTTTCATCTACAGATGGAAATCACAGCATTTTATTTGAATTTTCGTTTAATAATAATAATCATTTTCATCTCTCTGTACCAAGATGTCTGTTTCATGGTTAAAAAGTACGTGTACTCCATGACACTAGATCAGGTCATCTGTCAGTGAGCATTATGCATGTAACCAGTTCCAATTGTTGTTATTGAGGTGTGCAGTGTTGAATAAGCCAGTCATATGGTTACTGGAGAATCCATCTTATTAGATTGCAGTGGTATGGTGGTGAGATAGCAGCTGGCACATGCATGCAAATGCTCACCACTCAATGCATTTGAAGAGGGTGTTGTCAGATATCCGTCAGTAATATCAATGATATCCACCTCATCTGTGGATTTGATCAATATCATTCAGGAAATATACTATGGAGAACAGAGTGAGGGATAAGATTTGTAGGGCTGAAACAGTATGAGGAGCAAAGAGGCTTACCTGGGGCTTATAAGTGAACCGATCGCTGGAGAAGGATAAAGAGTCTGTTGTCACTGTCACTCACACTGAATGTTATTGCAGCACACATGTCACGTTCATTTGCATGGTTTCACACGTTGCCTTGCTATAGGCCTACGCTGGTGGCTGGTTACCATGTCACGAATAACTATGTCACGTTTCGCGTGTCGGCTATAAAAGTTGACCGATACCCAATGGCCTTTTCAGCCGCTGAGTCGCTACAAGTATTTAACAAAATGAATTGACTAAACATCAGGAAAACCTGATCCATCATCAGGAAAGCCATTTCGGTTTCCTGCTGTCACCTGACCTACCAATTAGGTAGTCAACCAACCAGTCGATTGGGATGCATTAGCGAATTTGCCTCCTGATCATCCGTTCAAATTCCTAAAATTATCATGAAAATCATATTATATTTTCATATATTCAAACTCAATTTATTTGGCTTACGAATGATATGAATTTCTCAATTTCCATCAATTCAATGTCGATCAATATTATTAAATTAATGATCACTCAACCAAGTGGAGCGAGATTTTATGAATTAAAGATAAGCAATCATGAAAGGTATCAGGAGAGATGAAAATCATCTCTTATAAGTTATAATATTCAGCTAGAAGAGTAATGAAGAGTACAGTAAAAGTTATAATTTTCAGTTTTTTGCTGTTTAAACACTCGTACTGTACACGACTTTTAAATTCAGTTTTCCACGTAATTGCATGATTAAAGAGGGTTCGTGTTCAGAGAAATCGATAGAGCAATGTTCGTATTCATTGCCATTGTGGAGCACACGAGATATGACTCCATAGCTCGATTATTGAACTGATCAACCTGATAATCATTATTAAATATTGACAAACCTCTAATTGAATATTTTATATCGTAATGCATAAAATTGGCTGTTCAAATCTCTAGTTGAAAATGGAATATGCTCTTGTTCCAATAGTATTTTGACGATAATAATAAGTTTGACTGTTGGAAGACTATCTGCTCTTATATGATAATTCCATCTCTCCATGAAATTAATTCATACATCAATCCTTTACGACAAATGAACCGGAATTCAATATAAATGAAACCGTCAAAAGCTCCATTTCTCTCATGCATTCCATCAAATATATAGATACCGGTACCCTTTATATGATGAGATCTGAATCAAATTTGGGCTCAAAATGACTACAATTCAAGTGACTGAGATTTCTTCAAAACTTTGTTCTGGAATCGTTGGATTACATCGACGTTGCTCTTGCTGGCACAGCCCCAGAGTTGGATTCCATACATCCATATTGGTTTCAGGATTTGCTTGTAGATGAGGATCTTGTTGTAAGTTGAAAGAGCAGAATTTCGGCCTATCAACCAGTATATTTTTCTATATCTGATACCTAGTTCTTCTCTCTTCTTCTTCACATGTGCTTTCCAACGCAACCTTGCATCCAGAGTCATGCCTAGGTATTTGGCCTCGTTAGCAAATGGAACAGGTTTCCCATTGATGGCTAGGGGAATTTGCTCACATTTTCTGTTTGTGAAGTTGACTTGGACAGACTTGGTCTCATTCACTTTGATTTTCCACAGTTTAGCCCAACTGGAGATTTCATCAGCAGCATCTTGAAGTTTCCTCATAGATTCCTGACTGTTGTCGCCCAGAGTTAGTACAGCCGTGTCATCAGCAAATGTTGCCACTGTATCATTTTCCAACTCAGGTAGATCGCTAGTAAACAGTAGATATAGAATTGGCCCAAGAACACTACCTTGAGGTACTCCTGCTCCAATTTCTTTTAGCTCTGAATAGGCGTCTTCCTGCTTGACTCTGAAATATCTTCCCACTAAATATGACTCCAATATTTCAGTGTATTCAACTGGAAGCATAGTTCTCAATTTTGCTAATAGGCCTCTATGCCACACCTTATCAAATGCTTGGGCAACATCCAGGAATACTGCACTACAAATTTTCTTCTCTTCAAGAGCCATCTCAATTAAATTGGTGATTCTGTGGACTTGCTCTATGGTGGTGTGTTTCTCTCTAAATCCAAATTGATGTTTTGGTATCAACTTCTTACTCTCTATAATTGGCTTTAATCTTTTCAAGAGCAGTTTTTCAAATAGTTTTGAGATTACAGGTAAGAGAGAGATTGGCCTGTAAGATGTAACATCATGTGGTGCTTTTCCAGGCTTTAAAATCATGATGACTTCTGCAACTTTCCAGTAATCTGGGACATATCTCAGCCTAAAAGATGTATTTATGAGGAATGTAAGCTTCAAGAGAGCCTTCCTTGGAAGCTGTTTCAATACATCTCCAGTTATGAGATCAAACCCTGGTGCCTTCCTGGTTTTGATGCTACTCTTGATCATATTTTCCACTTCAATTACAGTGACTGGTGTGATCCTCGCTGATTCTTGAACAGTATGTGGCAGATGTTCATCATCATCATAGCTGTCATCAGTTTTAAAGATGTTCTCCAGATGATTTGCAAACCTAGCTGATTTTTGTTTATTGTCTCTAGCCCACGTACCATCCACATTTTTAATGGGTGCATTTTGGCTTGAAGTCTTTTTAATGCACTTTGTAGCTTTCCATAGGGAGTAGTCAGTACTTTTTTCATTAGTCAGCTCAGTGAGATACTTGGAAAATGTTTCATTTTTTAGATTTTTTATTTCTCTTCTGAGCTGCTGGGATAAATTGTTCAGCACAGTCTTGTCTCTTGGATCCCTAGTGTTTTGCCATTTTCTTCTTGCTCTTCTCTTCTGTAATAGAAGATTTTTTATTTCAGAAGGATAGTTGTTGCCTTGAGTCCTCCTTTTTATTTCTGGTGTACTTGCCCAGGCTGCTTGCTGAATGGAGGTCACAAATTTCTCAATTTCTGCTTCAAGCTGATCTTTACTTCTAAGCTGTACATTGAGATCTATGCTTTCCTCCAGTATGAGTCTGAATTGTTCCCAGTTTGTGTATCTATTGCAGAGAAATGGAGATGGTTCTCGTTCTATTACACTCTCGCTTAGTGTGAGTATAATTGGTGAGTGATCTGATGTCAAGTCACAGCTGTCTTCAATTTTGATGTAGTTTGTGGAGAAGTCCTTGATGATGAAAAAGTCTATGAGATCTGGAATTTTTCCTATGTCTGTTGGCCAGTATGTTGGGTTTCCAGTTGATATTGCTTCACATTTGAATTGCTGAATTGCACTAAACAGTTCTCGACCCTTTGTAGTGGTTATCCTGGAGCCCCAATGGGTATTTTTAGCATTGAAGTCTCCTCCTACGATGAACCTTCTTCCAAGATGTTTGAAGAATTCTACGTAGTCTCGATGTTTTAGTGCATGTCTTGGAGGGCTATATATTGCTGCTAATGACACTTTGCATCCTTTGAGCTCCAGTGATACAACAGAAGCTTGAATTTCATCTGTTTGGTATTCCTTTTCTTCAGTGTGTTGTATTGTTTCTCTCACGATCACTGCACTACCTCCCCTTGCTGAATTATTTGGATGTGTAGTATGGTATGTTCTATAGCCTCTGAGTTTGAGATAGGATTGGTTTGTCATGTGTGTTTCTGAAATAAGGCAGATGTCTATTTTGTCGTTATGGAGTACTAATTCTAGTTCTTGCTTCTTCTGGAGAATGCCATTGGCATTCCATGCCATAATTTTCAGTGTGTGGTTCATTGCTTCCTTCTGCTCCCAGCCGGGTTGGTGCTGCTTTCCAGTTTCTGTAACCTTTTTTCAAAGGAGGATAATAGTGCTTCTTGCTTTTCCAGCTTGGTTAGTATCAGCTGTAAAGTTTGTAGCACTCCGTCCTCTTGATTATTTTTGTTCATCTTCTTATCGAGACCTTTTTTTGTAGTATCAGCATATGATAAGGGTTTATCGAATGCTGACAATCTCGTAGTTTCTATTTCGGTGGAAGAAACAGGTATGCGTTGAGTTGAATGCTCCTTGCGCGAATCCACTTGCTTGATTGGTCCTGAATGGGGCTTCATATTTTTGCTTCGCATCTTCTGCAGTTCGACAGCAACACTGCACCCACGATAGCTTGCTGGATGATTTTCACCACAATGAATACATTTCGGCTTTTCTCCAGCTGCCTTTGTGCAATCCTTCGAGCTGTGTTTACCAGCACATTTGACACAACGAAACTCTTTAAAGCAATATTTTTGGGTGTGTCCATAAGCTTGGCATCTTTTGCATTGAGCAATGAGCTTTGATTTCTTCATTGCCTCTATTTCTACCTGACCGAGTTGACGTTACAGCTCTCCAACTGACACAGCTTAATTTGAAGTTCTTCTAGTTTCTTTTCAATCATGTTGTTTTTTCTTTCTGCTGCCCGCATCCTATTATCAGCTTCTTTCCATGCATTATACAGTATTTGCTCTGCAGGAGTTTTAAGCTGGTCTGGTTGAATGAATTTTACTGGAGATGAATCTCCTTCAATTCAATGTCGATCAATATTATTAAATTAATGATCACTCAACCAAGTGAAGCGAGATTTCATGAATTTAAAGTTAAGCAATCATGAAAAATATAAGGAGAGATGAAAATCATCTCTTATAAGTTATAATATTCAGCTAGAAGAGTAATGAAGAGTACAGTAAAAGTTATATTTTCAGTTTTTTGCTGTTTAAACACTCGTACTGTACATGACTTTTAAATTCAGTTTTCCACGTAATTGCATGATTAAAGAGGGTTCGTGTTCAGAGAAATCGATAGAGCAATGTTCGTATTCATTGCCATTGTGGAGCACACGAGATATGACTCCATAGCTCGATTATTGAACTGATCAACTTGATAATAATTATTAAATATTGACAAACCTCTAATTGAATAATTTATATCGTAATGCATAAAATTAGCTGTTCAAATCTCTAGTTGAAAATGAAATATGCTCTTGTTCCAATAGTATTTTGACGATGATAATAAGTTTGACTGTTGGAACACTATCTGCTCTTATATGATAATTCCATCTCTCCATGGAATTAATTTTCATACATCAATCCTTTACGACAAATGGACCGGAATTCAATATAAATGAAACCGTCAAAAGCTCCATTTCTCTCATGCATTCCATCAAATATATAGATACTGGTACCCTTTATATGATGAGATGTGAGTCCCATTTGTGCTCAAAATGACTACAATTCAAGTGACTGAGATTTCTTCAAAATCTCTTTGATTGATTGATGCGGCTTGTCGCAAATTGAGACGTGAGGCGACATGACTTACTAAAGGCCAAAGTTGTTGTCCGTCTTTTTGTATGTTCTCCAATAACTTTGGAAAGAATTAATCAATCAACTTCAAATTTTGAACACGTATTCTTCGAACCTTTTCAGAGGTCAAGTTCGTTGGAAAACAAAATTTGCTTACTCCTTCTTTTTTTCAGGATATAAAAATAATATTGAAAGTGCATCTTTAAACTCTGCTTGAATTTATTCATTTGACTGCCTTGATCATTGTCGTATTTTGTATTAAATCCATTCCTCATCATGCACATACATAAAACAAGAGCTCTCTTGCGGTCAGGTGTGATGAAATACCGTTTATTCTGTGTGTTAGTAGTTGAATAGAATTCACTCTAGATAGCTTTATTCGCTGGATATTTCTCAAGTGGAAAAGCTTGGTAAGACGTTCTACTAAGTGTGTTCCTCCCAACCGTATCCATTAGCGAAAATGACCCTATAAGAGTATTTTTACAGCCTTTTTCGAGTTGAAAATAGCCCTCAATGTACATTTCGTTCTGTCTGTTAACGTTCTTGCAACTTTAAAAAGACACAACGCACCTAGCACTCATATTTTAGGGAGCTTCAATGTTTTTCGTACTCGCAACCAGGATGATGGTTGATGATTTCATGTTTATATTCCTTTGTTGAGAGTAAATCTCTCTACTGAGTGTATAAAAGATGAAGGAATAATTGATGAAAGCTTTAAGGCCGAAAGTTGCGTATCAACCGTCTTACAGCTTGTGTGTTTATATTCCTCGCTGAAAAGTCATTGTTTTCAATAAATTCTCATACATCTTCTGCAGGAATGGTTCCACCACAATTTTTGAATCAACTCAAGTTTTTCAATTCGAATTAATGTAAGTTAGTTTTAAATTAAGGTTAATTGTTTTTCGGATCTGATGGAATCTCCATGACAATCGCGTATTACGTTTTTCCTTGAATACCATGCTCAGCTGAGTTGAGATTTCACGAATTCTCTCCTCATATCAGATCACTTCTGAAATTCTTTGTAAATGCAAGATCACTGAATTTGTGTCTATTGTGCGGGTGGTGTTTATTCACTTGCTGTGAAGCCAACAACATAATGGCTGGAGAGCAGCATGTCAAGCCTCATTATAAACATTATAGGCTTGACTAGTAGGCTAGTTCATAGGCTTGACTAGTAGGCTAGTTCATAGGCTTGACTAGTAGGCTAGTTCATAGGCTTGACTAGTATCCTACTTGAAGTGAATACGATTATACAGTATGTATATACAGACTACAGAGTGTTCTGAAAAGGTGCCTATCATTTTACGCGAATATACAAACGCAACCTTAAAAAAGTAATCCTTCATTACAATCATACAAAACGCATGAAAAATAGAGAGCTTAACAGATTTTGTCTATTTTACATGCGTTTTGTATGTAATTAAGGATTATTTTTTTAAGGTTGCGTTTGTCTATTATAGACTTATTCTACAACTTTCTCTTCGTAATTAAACTTTCTACAAGTTCTGTGAGAAATATTTTTTGTTTATTGTACATTTAACATGGTAAATCTTCTTCAAACCTCAAAGGAACTTGTTTTTCGTGACCAATTTTCGCGTATTTTGTCACATATCTTATAAATCACTGTAGCTAAAGGTTTGGAAACAGTTTTATTCAATTTCTCAGTTAAATTTACAAAGAGTGCGCTATATTTTACATCTTAGTTGACAACCAACAAATACCCTCAGGGCTTTGTTTCAGCAAGGAAACTGAAATTCAGACGAAATCTTTCACCCTGTATTTTAAAGTTCCGTTTTGAGCTCCAAAGCCTTGTGAAATCTCACTAAGTTTAATATTAGATCCATCTTCCTTGTGTCATATAAAAAGGCTACTTGGGGTCATTTTTAGGAAGACATATATGTTTTTTTCTATGCAGACGATGCAATAATTATTTTCTCCATTCAGGATGTGTAACTGTCATCAGTAGGAAGTTTTTTCTCTATGAAGAAATCAAGTCGGCTACAACAGAGCGTTGGAGGCAGAGAATAAATTTTTGAATGTTAAAATATAAGTTCAGAAGTACAGATGGTACACAAAGTAGATGAACATTTGTTGCGAAATAAACATGTCTCATAAAATGTCGGCTGGCCTGTTTGCTTCAAGATGTGTGTGTATTCTCTAGGCGCTAGAAACAATCAATCCACGATTATCATTACCATACATTATCATTCGGTTTACTATCATGTGTTTTAATCCATCTAGAAGGATCCTGGACAGAATTCTAACTTATGGGAAGAGAACTGAATGATAGAGATTAATAGGAATGAATCATATTGAATGCAAAATGCACTTTCAAAGGATTCAATGTGATAAAATATTGAAAAGGGAAGTGATAATCCACATACTACTAGATCGGGAAAGATCCTGTTACGACATTATTCGACATTTTCTAAGAGTGTGTTATCTTATTATTATAAGAACTAAATATAAAATCATAAATGGACCTCAGAGCTTCAAAATTTTTGGGAGAGATAAACATATCTTACAGTAGGGTAGCAAAAACCGTTCAATTTAGACCGTCAATCTGAAGGTATTTCTTGTGAAATTCTATGTATTCCTATTTATTTGTTCAGGCTGATTTCATTCTCTATTGAATGAAGGTTATTCATCCGTTGTCGTTGTTCGTGGGTTGAAAGACCGGTCTCTGAGTTTTATCACCAAAAGATCGATTCTGGAATGTTTCATTGGCGTAAATGTGAGATATCCAAAAGATTTTGACAATCGTAATGAGCAGTTTCACATTTCGACATGTTACCACGATAGAAATGGAATATAATTCAATAAATACTATATACTGGAAATACAAATAAATGCATTTCCATAAATTTTGTTTTGACAAGCCAAAACAGAATTATGCAGTCAGGAACAACAGAATATGAAAATGGGATTACTTCAGCAATACATATTGCAATAAATATGGAATCACTTTTTGCTATTAGAAAAAACAAATTGGACAGAACACTAAGAGGAATGATAGACTTAGGAAACGCTTCATATTTGAAAAATAGCATTGATTTTATAGATAAAATAAGAGACAAGAAAATACCCAAAAACTCCACCCTTGCATCCTTTGATGTAACAAATCTCTACACAAATATTCTCACCCAAACCACCATAGAAATAATCAAGAACACCCTCACCAACATACAGATACCCACTGAAAAAATCAATGAAATAATATCGATTCTAAAAACAATCACCACTCAAAACTTCTTCACTTCCAACAACAAATACTATACCCAATCTGTAGGCCTCCCAATATGCTCTCCAATATCAAGTATTTTTGTTGAAATAACATAGAACATAAACCTCCAATACATAGAACAAAACCAAATCTTGAAAAATAATACTCACAGCAAAAAAATAATATATTAGTTCAGATATGTTGATGACATCATCCTCGTCGGCAACCCTGCTCCTCCCCCAAAGGTGGAAGAAATTTCTAATGATTTCAATAGATTTTTTGCCTCTGTGGGGGCGCGTCTGGCTGCGGTGATCCAACCCTCTGGTCCATCTGTGGTGAGGGACTCTGAATACCGGTGCCGTGTTTGAGCTTCGTCCTGTTGCTGAGCATGAATTGCTGACTGTGGTGGGCAGCATGAGGGGGCGTTCTGCGACGGGTTGGGATTCAATTCCGACTCAGCTGTTGAAGGATAATGTGCATGAGCTGCTCATCCCGCTTTTACACATAATTAATCCCAGTATTTCCTCTGGCAGTTTTCCGGAGTCTTGCAAATTGGCTAAAGTTATACCTATATACAAATCTGGCTCGAAATCAATTATAAGTAACTTCCGGCCAATTTCCCTTCTGATTGCTCTAGCTAAAATAATTGAGAAATGCGTGAAAATCCAAGTCAATAACTACTTAGACAACAACAATATCATTTCTAACAACCAGTACGGCTTTAGAACCTCTAAAAACACATCCGATGCTCTTTTTGAAATTAACAAGTATGTTACCACCCAATCTAGCAATAAACAAGTTTCAATTTATTTTCTGGATTTAGCCAAGGCCTTTGATTCAATAGATAGGAATATACTTTTTGCAAAACTTGAAGCAATTGGCTTCAAGAATCTCACCTTAAGATGGTTTAGAAGCTACTTTAAAGATAGAACACAGAGAATATCATTAAATGGCACAGACAGTGATTCTATTGCAGTTGATTATGGAGTGGTGCAGGGGAGTACCTTGGGCCCCCTACTTTTCCTCATTTACATCAATAACATATCCAGGTTGCACCTACATGGTCAATTATTCTTCTTTGCCGATGACACGGCACTTGTGTCTACAGGCTGCACATGGACTGAAACATTCAATAATGCTTCCTCTGATCTCGTTAAACTAAAAAATTGGTTTGACAACAATGTGTTGTCAATTAATATTTCGAAATCCAAGTGTCTACCTATATTCCTTCGTAATAGCCCCGGGCCCAGGGTGCTCAGGATGCATTCATGTGGTGACCCATTCTCCAATGACTGTAACTGTCCTGAGATAGAACAAGTCTTAACTCACAAATATCTTGGCATAATATTCGACCACAAGTTGAGTTGGGTGGCCCATGTGCAGTACCTTAGGCAGAGGTTGTGAATTATGCTTTTGCACAGCTGGGAAGGTTTCTGAGTCCTGGACACTGTGGTTCTGTCGACTATGCATATGTGCAGACATTGCTTGAGTATGGCATCTTGGCGTGGGGCGGTGCCTCCTTGGGTGTCCTGCGTCCTGTTGCGGTCTCACAGAGAGCACTTATTAAAACACTATTGGCCAACAATCATAGATATCCAACACATTTACTTTTCCAAGAATTCCCTGTTTTAAATATAAAACAATTATTTATAAAAAATTTACTTGTCTTTATAAAAAAAGTAACTTTGTCTTCAATGAAATTCAACATTATTATCCCACTAGAAACAGATTGCATATAAATATTCAATTTCCCCGTTTAAGTAATTCAATTCAACTTGGAAACTGTTTTCATTTAGCCCATTGGCTTTACCGTAATGTACCGACCGAGATTTCAACTACTGTGGGGGTTAGCGTTGCCGTCTACAAGCGGAGAGTGACCGGGTGGCTGCTCTGCATCGGTTCAGATGCTGCGGAGGCTCTTCTACATTCTCCATATGGATGAATATTTCTAGTTCTGAACACAGAATAACATTCAAATATTACACACAGTACCACGCTAATAAAGCTATATTACTCCCAACTCAGCCCTTTAACTGCCGTCGAGCTGACACTTTTAATTTATTTATTATTGTTTTTTTTCTATCTTTAGTTTTAAAATTTATTATTAAAATAAACTCTCTTATTATTCTTTCGAATTTATTTATTATTCATAGTTTGTAATTTATTTTATTATTGCTAGTGTTTGCCCTCTGTCTGATAATTTGCGACTCCTCCCTGCACTCGGACAAACCATCCAGGCAGGGAGAATTTATTCATGTAATTTATAACACTTTTATATTTTGTGAATATGTAATATTTTATGAATAAAACAATTTGAATTTGAATTTGAATTTCTTTTTTAATGGCAATAAAAGACAATGTGAACAGCTCAGAACAAAAATTAACAAAATTGACAAAAAACTACAATTTACAGCCGAATATGAACATGAAGACACCCTCAACTTCCTAGATTCAAGTATCTCAAAGCACAACCAACAACACTCCTTCAACATATTCAGGAAGCCAACCATGACAGACACCCTTATTCACAACTCCTCAAATCATCCTGTTCAACACAAACACTCAGCTTTCCTATCTATGCTACACAGACTCCAAACCATCCCCCTCTCACCTAAACACTACAAAGCAAAACTCAGTACCATTAAATATCTAGCACAACAAAATGGATACCAACACAACCTAATCGACAAATTACTCCAAAAAATCAAAAATAAAAAACCAGAGGACAAAAATGAAAAGTTCATAACACTCACATACATAAACAACAAATCCAACAGGATAGGAAGTGTTTCGAGAATCTAGGTATAAAGTGGCATTTAGAACAAAAAATAAAATCTACAAGCAAATCAATAAAAGAGAAAAGATTCAAGACAACAGAAAACTCAAACTCCCAGGAGTATACAAGCTAAAATGCTCTGAATGTGATAAATTTCATATCGGACAAACAGGCCGTTCTTTCAATCAAAGATACAAGGAACATATCCAGGGACTAAAAACAAAAACAGAATCTGCATTTGCCGACCACCCAGTTCAAGAAAATCACAAACACACAAACATAAATACTGATCTACAAATCATACACATGAAAAACAAAGGACCAGAATTGGACACAATAGAACAATTTGAAATATACACCCAATTTAAAAGCAATAGACAATGTATATTAAACGAACAAACCAACTTCAAATCCCACATCCTCTTTGAATACCTTCTCAGCCACCAACACCAACAGACACTAATCCAATAGACACCAACAGCACACTAAAAATTTCCATCCTATCCTACTACTTGTCTATGAGTACAACCAAGAAGATGGTGGACCTGTCGAAAGATCTCGTTGTCACAGTGAGTGATTAATTCATTTATTGTAAAATATTTGACTGCTTATCGTTTTTTCTAATGGCAAAGAGTGATTTAATAATAAGCAGTTCATGATGGAAAACAACATTGAAGAAATATGGAATATGATCATACTATTGTTAGAAGTTGATTGAGAAGACTCCTGACTGCAAAAAGATGGTGCAACAGCGATGATGATGATGATGATGATGATGATGATGATGTGATGATGATGATGATGTGATGATGATGATGATGATGATGATGATGATGATGATGATGTCAGAAGAGATGTTGTCTTACGAGAACACAATCATCATTTCACGGCCAATAGGCTATTGTGTCCTAAATTCGCCTGTCCCTCGACAGTTTTCTTTGGGAACAACAGGGAAAACGAGTTTTGTAATTGTGTTCAACATGAAAAGAGTGGATTCTCACAGAACGTATTTTTATAGTCTCTTGGATATAAATAAAGTCATCGATCATCATGAGTAGGCTAACGATCATTGTGATTTGTGATGATAACTGACTTTTTTTATTTGGATTATTCTTAATAACCCCTCATCTTGCAGAAGGATGAAAGAGTGAGACTTTATTGGAAACAATGATTATAGAATGCATTGTCATCGGGCTCTACGTTATCCTGCAAGTTTCAAGTCTTATGTATGATAATATTGAAAATTGGTGAATCTCTGATTCAAATATTTGCCTTGAGATTTGAGAAGTAACATAAGAAGATTGAAAATACAGTTTCACATACTACTTCTGATATTTTTGCTCAAATTTTTGAAATTCAATGACAACAGATCTTGACAAAGCTGACTATTGGATACAGGAATACAATCGATTCTTCCACTCCTGACACTCTCAAAGTTTTCACTCCCCACATTCTTTATTCAAAGTTTCAAACTTTGAATAAATCATGCCAGGAAGGAATTAAGTAGATGAAACTACTGATTTATTTAGTATTAATGTTCATTGTATTTGCTGTAGTCGAGTACATCGCTTTTTTTCTTTTCCCTCTCCCTTATCTACCATTCTTCTACATTTTTCCTGTATCATTGATCCATGGTTTTCATTCAGAAATTGTGAAATGTCTTGGCTACTTTGTTTGTATAGAAGGAAATCAAGACTTATTCTCTTATTAGAGTATAAGAGAAGTATAAGTATATTAGAGCATTATTGGAGTATAAGTACTCATAATCAGAGTTCGACTCGGATTCCAATAAGAAACTGACTACTGTTTCTAAGTGACATAAATCAATAATGTTTATTGATTTTGAAAACATTGTTTTTCATGATGAGCTACATTGATATCATAAGAATCAAACTCAAAGTAGATAGTTGACCGAAGCGAAGCTGAGGTCTTAGTTTCGACTCGATTGGCTTTTGTCTGTTTGTTCGTTTGTTTGTACCGCAGTTAAAGTAGCAGTTATTGTCCGATTTGGATAGAATTTGGTATACAAGTTCTTTGAAACAAGGCGCAGAAACGTGTAACGATTTGTGATAAGACTTCCGGTTTTTTTTTAATTTGAAAAACCACAGACCAACCTCCTTCCAGAAAGTTACTTTTTCGCCACACTGCACAGAAAGCAGCTGTTTTCCAGTCCCTACGTAGATCTGTAAGACATTGCAGACGACTCTCGACTGATGTCAGAACAGTTTTCTTTCCGGCCTAGGCCGGAAAGAGTACCCTTTCCAGCCGCTAACATGGAACTAAGAAAGGTGATCAAAAAACTTTTCATTATTCAATAATTAAAACATTTATAATAATATCATCTTATTGTCATTTGAAAGAATAAAAAGTATAAACTCAACCTCCCACATAATTGAACATCATCTTTTAGGTTATTTAGACAAAAAAAAAATAATAAAAATACTTGGACAATTTCCTGATATTCATATTACCTTAGATTTGCTAGAGCTATCACCTTCCACTTCTGCTTTCGGATCTGCTTAGTAAACAACTATTCTCATATATATATATATATATATATATATATATATATATATATATATAATATATATATATATATATATATATATATATATATATATATATATATATATATATATATATTGTTTATTTTTGTGTGTGGCGAAAAATAGCATTCGCACCACGGGCAAAAATGTTTTTTTCCGGCTCTCTCGGCCTACGGCCTCGGACTTGAAAACCGATTTCGAGCCGGAAAAATCTCATTTTCTACTCTAGGTGCGAAATATACTATTTCGTATCTAGCACCGTTATTTTGCAAGATACAGCAATAATTTTTATACTTTTCAAAATAAAAGATCATTGTATTCACAATATATGTTAAGAGTAAATATCCCTCAAAATAAATATGAGTAAAAATATTGGCTCTCATTTTTTATAATAAAATTTGTGCCACTCTAAAATGTGCTGTATTTATTAATTATTGTAGAAAACGTCTCACTTGACTGCACAATTTTTCCCTTTTCAACACGAAATTTCCCTGTTTCATAGACGAATAGTTTCTGGAAAACTATTAGCTTTTGTTTTTCCATTTAGTATGAGATCGGAAACCGAGTTGTGAGGATTTGATTAACATTCTGCATAGCATAACAAGCCATAACATTAAAACCAGTTTCCATTAAAACCATCATTAGCAACCTCCTGTCATTGAAACCAACAAACCCATCTTATTTAGAATCATTTTCTGTCTCACTTCCGTCTGTGAGACGATTCCTCGTCTAAATTGCCTACTGCATATTTCATTTTTCCGTGAGTTGACCAATATCTTATAATTGATTATTAAAAAAGTTGAAATATAGGCTAATATTGTGAATATGGGGACGATGTGAAGGTACTTTCTTGAAAGAAATTTATAAGTCCGATGTCCCTGGAAACATTGTCACTAGCATTTTCAATGGAAAAAATAAAAGATTACATTGCTAAATCTCCACAATATTCTGTACTTTCATAATGGCCCTCCTCATTCAAAACAAGAGTACGGTATTGTATGTTGGGAAGGAGCTGCAAAAGTGCACTTCAGTCCACTGCACAAACTACAAAAACATTTTATCAGACTAATATTATTTAAAAGTCGAAGACAGCCTTCGTTTCCTCTGTACAAGAGACTACATATTCTCCCACTTCGCCACCTTTTTGTGTTCAAAGTCTTGAGAATTTTCTTTTTGCGAAATGGAAATGATGGAGTTTTTAGGCCCAGCTTTTCCGAAAGGGGAAGATTGGACCTAGTATCAAGACTACCTAGAATAAATTTCGGTTTTTTTTTCAAAATCTTTCTTATACCTAGGTCCAAAACTTTTCAACACTATCCCACATGCTGGTAGAAGAAGTAGAACTTTGAAAGAATTTTTATCCATAGTGAATGACTGGCTATTTCAGAACCTAGAAATAGATAACTTTTTTCATTCTCTCCTGAGAACCCATCACATAAATCAGCTACAATGAAATTTATGTATGTTCCGGTCAATTTCTAATTTTTTTGTAATCAGTTATTTTTTACATTTTTTACCTTAGCTCATACTTGATCAATATACTATCATTTCATTATTATCAAACTTTATAATACTGCACTTTTGTTTCGTTTTTCTAAATCATGTTTTATCATTGTTCACACATAAATATACACTTGTACCGCAATGACCGTATAATACTTTGCTTAAGTTTTTAGAATAGCAACTATATAGTATTTAATTTATGTAACTAGGATTCATAATACTGGTAGCGCCTATACACAATTGCTACCAGTTTAATTCTAAGAGAGAGATTCTTCGTAAAACATCTTGGTATGCAAAAGGAGAATAAATTTCATTTTCATTAATTTGAAAGTTGTATTCATGAGCGTGGTCTACTGTTCGCAGAACTACTAGTATCCGAGTGTGTCGTTGTAGAGTAAGGAGAGCAACTAAATCGAATATGAATAACTTTTAAGATAGAACATTAAAGGTTTTAATCTCCTTCCAAGTTAATTTTGGATATATCATTTGAATCAGGATAGTTTTTGTTTTTCGATCTGCTGTTAGAGTCCATCCTCGTCCATCCTTTTTATCAGCATGTGTATTTTTGTATATGACTTACAGAAAATGGACCTTATGGTAAAAAATATATTGATTGACCTCTGAAAAGATGGTGAGTGTACAAATTATATTCTTTGAAACCGGAACAGGTATGTACGCCTTATCCTGGAAAGATGAAGAAGAAGAAAAAGAGTTAAAAGAATAGGGGAGCAGAAAATGAAAAATCTTATTACTCCAATACTTACACAATGCCACAGGATTTATAAGACAACGGTAGGTATTTTTGAAGCTGGTTTTTGATGGATTCCGGTGGCTTTCAGTGGAAATTAATGTTATCGAACGAGTTACGACCTTTCCCAAGTTGAACGCGCGTCAGACTGTCGTTCGAAAACGTTCCTTCCTCGAGAGCGACGTTATCAAATTTCGCGCATGCGCTTTCTGCTCACCCCTAATGAAAGGGTAGCTCTGGCTTTGAGTTCCACTGAGCTGCAGGGTCGCAGGTGTCCTGGCCATGAACTGTTTTTGCCTCTGTTCTCTCATATTATCATAATAACGCTCACTGATATGATAATCTGGAAACGATTCACAGCACAGCGATGGAAATTTGAATCTTCTCTTCCACCTACTCTTCTGCTCTCTACTTCCAATTTGAAAAAGAGTTTCACATTTCAAAAATCATCCAAGTTTTTGTTTGAATCTGCTATAAATTAGAAACTATGCCATATAAAAACCAGAAATCATTTTTGATCAAACGTAAGCATTTGTTAAATTTTCAAGTGTACTGGAGAATGTAATAAATTACATGAACAAATAGAATGTGATTTGTATTGAATATATAGAATTGACAATCTTGATAATATATAATTTTTTTATAGATAGAAGGAATGCTGTATATTGAAAAATGAATATCAGGTAGGTAAGAAGAAAATAATTTTGATCATAAATCTTGAATGATAATACAATAAAAAGACTAATGGCACATACAACATAATCAATATGACTGTCAAACTTCTTTACAAAGAACAAAAAGAACAAGTCCATAGAATTATCAAATCAATGAATGTATTACTCTTATAATAGTATTCGCCCAGTTTTGGGCGAATGCCTGTTGTTTTTAACTGCATTGTATCTATTGTCTATGAATAAATGAAATGAAATAATGTGAAACCATGTTATAGTTCTGCACATTGATTGTGCAATGATAAAAAAAAATCGGAAAATACTCATTTCCAAAGATAGATATTAATCTCGTACTGTAGTATTTATTCTGACAAATGATTTCTCATACACTCTCAAAGCCTTCTTTAGTACAGGCCAAAAAAAAGGTATAGAGGGAAAAGTTTGGAACACAATTTTCGACCTCGCAGCTCTTTAAGAATAGTAAGAAGGTGAACATATCAAAAGTCCTCACTCCTACCCCCTGTGCTAAGGGGGTGGGGGTGGTTTAAAAGTATAATTTTTTTTGCATATATTATCTCGAACAATATGCGGCTAACGAAAATTTCATTTGATATACAAAATTAAAGCTTATGGATTAACCTACAAGTTTTATTTGTAACATTTTTCCATAACTCTCAAAGTTTTCTAGATATGAGCTCTCGAAGGTGTCAAATTTTTAAGAAAACCCTTCCGGCACCGATTCTTTCATCTTTTTGGCCTCATAACTTTTCAACGATTGATTGAAAAAATCTTTGCTAATCAAGAGCTCATAGAGCACCGTATTCTCTTCAATTTCATGTATTAATTCATCATTTTACGCATCTCCCCACGATAGTTGCAGCCATTATAGTGTTGAGTGTAGAATCTTCAGAGACATGAATAACCAAAACAAAATTAAGCTAGATAAATTTCCTACAATTTTTGTTTTGTTGAGTTTTATGATATATCCTTCAGTTTTCGAGATATTCGCTTTTAAAAGTGTGAAATCTTTGAATAGACAGTCTTTCTTTCAACTTTTTGCACTTTAAGGGTTTTTTACTCAACAACAATGCGTCGAAGAAAGTAGTGATTAACGTTGAGTTGTAGAGGATTCCATTCTCTTCAATTTGATGTACTATAACATCATTCTATGCTTTTCATCAATTGTTATAACAGCTTCAGTGTTGAGAGTTAAATTCTCAATGCAGCAACAAGTGTCAACTCGTCGGTACTTTACCCTTAGCACATGGGTTAGGGATGAGGATTTTCAATATGATCAGCTCCCAACTAGTCTTAATGGAGCTGCAGAGTCAAAAATTGTGTTCCAGATATTGTGTTCAAATTACATTGTCAAATGATCAATAATTGTTGCTGTATTGAGAATTTCACACTCAACACTAAAGCTGCTATAACAATCGACGGAAATCATAGAATGTTAAAATAATACATCAAATTGAAGAGAATTGAATCCTCAACAACTCAACGTTCAGTACTTATTTTCTTGATGCTTTGTTGTTGAGTAATAAGCCCTAAAAGTGCAAAAAGTTGGAAGAAAAACTGTCTTTTCAAAGATTTCACACTTTTAAAAGCGAATATCTCGAAAACTAAAGGACATATCATAAAACTCTACAGAACAAAACTTGTAGGAAATTTATCTAGCTTCATTTTTGTTGAGTTAGTCATGACGCTGAAATGCATTGTTCTCAAGATACCTGCGTGTAAGCCAGAAATGAAAAAAACGCAACTTTTAAACCACCCTCATCCCTTAAGCACAAGGGGTAGCGATGAGGACTTTTATTATATTCACCTTCCAAGTAGTCCAAACAAAGCTGCGAAGTCAAAAATTGTGCTCCAAACATTCCCTCCAAATTTCCCTATCAATTGATCTATTGTTGTTGAACTGAAGATTTTACACTCAACACTATAATGGCTGCAACAATCGTGGGGAGATGCGTAAAATGATGAAATAATACATGAAATTGAAGAGAATACGGTGCTCTATGAGCTCATGATTGGCACAGATTTTTTCAATCAATCGTTGAAAAGTTATAAGGCCAAAAAGATAAAATATCGGAGCCGGAAAGGTTTTCTCAAAAATGTGAAACCTTCGAGAGCTCATATCCAGAAAACTTTGAGAAATATGGAAAATTGTTACAAATGAGACTTATAGGCTTCATAAGCTTTAATTTTGTATTCGAATGAAATTTTCGAAAGACGCATATTTTTCGAGATATATTCAAAAACCAAAATAATTATGGTACTTTCAAACCACCCACCCCCTTAGCACAGGGGGTAGGAGTGAGGACTTTTGATATGTTTACCTTCTTACTATCCTTAAAAGACCTGCGGGGTCAAAAATTATGTTCCAAACTTTTCCTTCCATAATATTTCATTTTTGATGCATCATCCAATCTGCTTCATAGTCCGGGCGCAAATGTCATTCCGTAATCATTTTTGGGTAACAGCCGTGCTTAAGATATCTCAATTTCATAGTCAAGTCTAAGTAATTTAGAAATTGCTCATTTTTCTGTGTATGGGAGTATGGGCTAAAATACATTCAAGGAGGAATCTATATAATATGTAATTATTTTCTGGCCAAATTTCAGATATGATACATGATTTTGAACCGCCTTGACGAGCTGAGAAGAATGAACTGTAGTACGAGGAGATCTGATCATTCTGTCAAAAGATATAAATATTTGAAATTTTTATCCTTGACGTATTGTTATACATGGCCCCCACTAGGAAATACTGAAATAAAGTGTATCTAACGGGTGATTCCCATAGAACATAACCCTCGTTTCGGGGGTGAAGCTACCGTCTGGCGGGTGAGCCAATTTCAGATTCGAATTCAGCGCCTCAAAATACATATAGAACCGACGACAAAAATTCTTTCGGGGCTGTTTCCTGAAAAACGACCATTTGAATGGACTACTAATTAAATATGCGTTTTAGAGGGAAATTTCTTAGAAACAAAATTTGTAGAGGAAGATTTTCAAAGAAATATTCTCGTTCGAAAAACGGTTGAATATCTTGAACGGGTACTGATGTACAAGCGATATAGCAAAACCTTAAAAATGTTGACGGCCATATTGTTTCCGAGGTGTTTGCCTGTGACTTCGACTTATCATCATCACGATCCTTATTATGCTAGCTAGACCTAACGAATAAATTGAGACATCTTCCACGGCTGTTACCCAAAAATTACCATGGAGTGCCTTTTTCATGACATTTTCGCCCGGACTATGAATTGAATTTGATGGTGACTGATGATTAATGCTATTACCTATACAGAGAGGGTGAAAAACTCGAGAACGGCTTAATATCTCATACACGAAGGTAATTTATCAATGGGTGTGATTGGGGATCCTACTCAAATTGAAAATGAGTGTTATATTATGACTTTTAAAATCTGGTCCACTATCTTGGATCCGCCATTTTGAATGCAACTTTTTTTTAAAAAGAGAAAGTGGTTATGCGATACATGATTTCGATACGAAATTTCAAGAAAAAAGAATGGTGGAAACTGGATATCGATATCTCAAACCGTTTCCAAGACATTATTAATCAATAGTATTCAAAGCAGAAACGAGAGAGAAACGTATGAGAACGGCTTAATATCTCATAATAAAATGTGATTTCAAGGTCCTATCAATACCTCTTCGAAAGAAGTACTGGAGAATTTCTTAATATTTGTATTGTTGATTTTCCAATTAGTCTAGAGAGAGTTGCAAAGTTGTGGATACTTGTATCCAAACATTGCCCTTTGTACCTTCTCCTGAGCTTCATGAAAGGAATGAAACACTTCAGGATTAATGTACTTCTCTTTTCCAATAATAATTCAAGAATTTCTTGCAAGTTATTCAATGAGAGAGCTACTGGATTATTTTTTAAAAGCTTTTATAAATACACTCTTGCTTTCTCCAGAGGCGTGTAGGCTGCAGGCTTCAACATTGTTTGTGGACTTATAAAGTTGGTTGCAAGGATTAATACCGACTTTCTGAGGGACCAATTTCGGAGTTGGAACAGAGGTGGATGAACGATAAAACAATGGGAAACATCATCGCTCTCTGTACCCAACAAGAGAAAGAAAGTTCAAATTCGAATAGTGAATAGCGGTTGCATAATGGGTTCATCATAAATAATGAAAAAGTATTTGTATTTAATTAATTCTTGCTAATTCACCCTTAAACCTTCAAACTTTCTCTTTTGTTCACTACTTACCATACGCCATTCTCTCCATTCTATGAAACCTTCTATTCCTCTTTTTATAACAATTGTTGTTCCAACTTAAATCCAGTTATTTCTCTGCCTCATTCTTCCATATTTTTCATTCAATATAATGGGCTGACTTTCTCTCTCTCGCTCTTCTCAATTCCATTCCTCCTATTTTGTTCGAATTAACATACTCTCCCTTGTTACTACTCTTCTTTAAGTATACTTTGTCTCTTTCTCTGGCTCTCAGGTGACGTTGGGTTTCTCCTTCTTCATCGCCCATTTTACTTGTTCATCTAATCTTTCCGCTTCGCTATTTTACCTTCTTATATATTTCACTACCTCACCTGCCTTATTACCTTCCTCTATCTATAATGAGTGGAAGCCTGAAGATAAGTTTGATTATAGCATTGAATGAAATCGTGCCTCTAGCCCTCTATGCAGCTTCTCCGTGGTAAACTTTGTGCGTGGAATTTGAACGAGAAAATGATCCTGGAAGTAATTTTGTAGCTACGTTACTGGTGCATCGTATCTTTTCGTCTGGAAGGATCGTTTCACGGTAGTTGTGGTCGACTGTCAGTACTACTTTCGATACCTCATTCTCCCTCTTCCTATTCCCTTGATGATAGGAGGAGGAGGACGACGAGAGGGTTGAGGAGGAGAAGAAGAAAGAGAATGAGGAAATTGAGGAGTGAGAAGAGGGTGAGTCCGTAGGGCAAGAAGGATCATGTTCAGTACCTACTTGAAACGAGACCTTCCACTATTTATTCAACTCTTACCCAGCAAAGGGCAGAGGTCACCCATCTCTGACCTTAACTCCCGTCTTCTAACTGTATTTGCATCGGCAGTAGAATGATCTATGCAAATGGGAGTTAAACGATGCTTTTGAGAAGTTTCCCATGAAAATCAATTAAATACTGCACACTTCTCATCAATGAGAGAATTGTGTTCAAATGCAAAATAGAAGTAGTTCATTCAATGTTCGGCGCTTCTCATTCAGAATTCCCTCACCATTTGGCAACCATAGAAGCTTTTTGTGGATACTTGATATCAGAGAGTGAAGGTATTTAGAAATTCTTTGTATCCGTGTTGATTATTTGTCTCTGGTAGTATTTAAGCATTCAAGGTAGTGCAGGTATTTTACTTGATCATAAGCTCTGATGACTAGCTCATAGGTTTGTAATTGAATATAGATAAGAATTACAGGTTATTTCATTTGGAAGATTGATTAATGATAGCAGTAACTAACAATTTTTATGAATCATTGAAACTAACTATGTAACCTCGGAACTCTCCTACAGAGATAGCTTGATTATTTTAATTGAATAGAGCGGTGAGAAGCTGTTCAACCTGGATCCGTTTAGTTTTGTCAACATTATTTAATGTTGCTCCAAATCAATTTTCTTGGAATAGTTGTTATGATAGAGAACATTGATTCTTATATGATTATAGATATTTGATGGATATCATAACAGAATGGGAAAGTGGAGTAAGAGATCCAAGAGTCCGAGAAACTGTATTAATTGGATTCATTGATAAAAAGTAACTCACAGGAAAAGTAGTGGAAGAAAAGTGATAGTAGATTATTAGCTATGTTATGAAAAATGAAAATAAAGTACTTATAATACGATCGCACTTGTTCTTTCAAATGTATCCGTGTTAAAAACATCCTCGGAATCAAGCTTATCAATTGAAAAGCATTGTTTGGGGACGGTCATACTAATGATGTTGATGATAAGAACTATATGGATTAATATCGGTGTTTGAACTCTTTCTAATATTTTTGTTACATTACACCTATAGGTCTGAATCACATATCGAATGTCGAATGAAAAAAAAACTCAAACAGCTCCATCAAGTACCGTATTTGCATAATGATGGGACAAATGAGAGCTATCAATCTTCTGAATTGTAGCTAGCAATCACAAAAGCCTTCAAATCACAATGTTCGGAAGCGAGTTGGTAAGCGTCACCATCCAATCTGGTGAAGTGATTTCAATGAGGGAAGATCTGCTGGGAAATTGAGGAAGCTGTGGAATAGTATCAAGTGACATTGTTTGTGAGGGTAGAAATAGAATGTGTAGACGCCAGGAAGTTGCCGAGTGAACACTTCTGGTTGCCGCAGAAATACTTCCTCTTTTCGGAATGCAATTAGGCTGACAAATTTCGCGGAGATGCGACTCAAATTGCTGTGTCACTCCGAAACGTGGCCGCGTCAACGTCATCATCTCGAAGCTCTTTTTGCTTTTCCACTCGTGGAGAGGTTACTGGGTTGATACTCTGAAGCAAGAACATAGTGCAATATTTTTAAGTTTTGTTAACTGAATTCTCATTGCAATCTGGTATACAATAATACATTTTAACAAGCATATCATATTTTTATGATTTTATAGTTGATTTTCCACGTTAGTTGAAAATGTAAAACATTATTTGTCTGTCTAGAATCTAGAATATTCATCAACTATTACCGGTATTCAAAATATAGAACAATAATTATAAATATCAAACTGAACTAAATATGAGGAATATCTTAATTAACTTAATATTATATCAAATATCTTACTCAATTATAGGGAATGTTCCATCAACAGGAATATGTTTGGTTATAGATTTTATGTATCATCGATTGCATCATAATCCAAAGCTATTCAATTGAGATTTATCCACTTATCTTATCGAGAAGGATTGCACATTCATCACCTCGTTATCTACAACTAAAATTCCGAAACGTTCTAGGGTTGAGATCAAAACTGAGAAATTAGCTTGGCATCCAAGAGATATTGACATCAATAATGCATTCATATTGCGCCCTCGCCATAAGAGCTGGCTCAACTTTGAACAGGCTTTCAAATATTAATTTAACGACAGCATATGAAATGAGAAGCAAGGTAGGCAAGGTGATGAAAATCATCTCACACTTCAATTATTTCTCTTATTTGCGACGTGATTGTCATAGGAATCACCTACCTTCCTTCCATGTTATTTTGTTGAAATAGTTTTAGTAACCGCAATACGCATTCAAAAGTTAGTCAATGCTACCATATGTCATACCATACAGATCAAGCACACAGGAATACAGTACTAGCGTCTTTCAATTGTTTTATATTGAGCTGTGATGAATGAAAATTTCCACAGAGTCGAGATGATGTAGCGTAAAGTAGTAACGTAATTCTGAATGATGTTTGAAGTTGGAATAAATATTTCAAATTCAAGATAGAGAAATTGAAAAATGAATGTACCCACAACATAAAACAACTATTTACATCTGAATCTGTCGAGTTCCACTATTCTGGTTTCAGGAGAACATTTGAAATTGCATTCAGTATAACAACGAATAAGTGTTATACTGTGTTTACTGAAGAAGTGCATGCTACTCCCTGAAAGAAACAAACAAGTCCAAAAAATCATTTAATGAATGCATCATTATCATATAACAAAAACATAGCCAATTATCAAGATAATCATAAATCCTTTGCAATAAGCATAAAATTGAGCCAAAACCTTAAAGCTGGATCACAGATAAGTGATGTAGAGTAGTGTCTTTATACTGTTTGCATTCCAGGATCCCAAGTGGAGCTAATTTAACGTTCCAAAACTCTTCATAACACAACATTCACAACAATTGACATGGATTAACGTCGACGAATTGAATATAATGTATAAAAAGCTCATTGGAATACAACTCGCCAAATCGAGAGCCCGATAATTTTAGTGTTATAATGATATTATAACCGAGAATGGAACTTGTAGCATAAATTTAAAGGTGAAGAACTTTGAACCCAAGGATTTCACAAGAAACCACGTGTGCTCTTCGAGGATAAGGATCTTGAGGAGAAAATTTTCATTATTCAGTTATATTGAGAAGTACTCTTTTCATACCTTATCACTTTACATCATACAGTACGTTATAGGTAGACGGTTGCCTCTCAAAGAACAATGGTGTACTCCACCTTCAATCGTGTGAGTGTCAGACAGAGAATGTATGAATATAAACTGAGATAACATTAATAGATAATTTATGTGGAACATGCATACAGTAAAGTTGAATAAGTTACAAGTTACTAATGAGTTATAACTATATGAGTTATAAATTCTTATTTGGTTTGATGAGAGACGATTGCAATGAATTTTTCATACTTATTCTGATTTATCAGAAAAATCAATAATCAAATATAGATAAGCACCAGGTCTTCCCCATCAATTTCATTTTTATCCAATTGGGATGCATTTACATGTTTGGTTATAACATTCTATTGGCTTTTCCAAATTCATGAAACCCTTCGTTCTCAGAAAACTTGAATTATAGTCTCATTTTGAAACTGGTACACAGTATAAAGAGAATAAGATTTTTTCTCAATAGGTCAACTAATAAAATTCATCGAAAATAAAAATTAAATCTGATAAAATAAAATGTTGAAGGAAACGTTCAACCTCACCAAGGTTTCGAATATTTTCGAGGAAGTTAAACTTTTCTTCATCTTTTTGATACTTAACAAACATTAATGAGAGTACTTTGTTCTTTTTCCTATGATAGCAATTTATCAATATTGGTTGATAGCTCAAAGACGAAATATTCAAACATGCTACGTTAAAGGAGAAGAAGAGGAAGGGAGAAAAAGGGTCTTGAATAATATTGAATAGAATTACTTTTCCATTTGATGACGTAGCGAAGTTTAGATAGTAATGTCCACTTAGGATAGGCCCACCACTTAACCATGTCGTTAGCTATACCAATACAAAAAAGTATTTAAGAAGACTTTTGAACGATCGCAATCAATCATCATTGATAGATTATTTTTTCGACAATCAATTTGGAATGAATCGGGGGAGAAGAGTGGAATATATTATTATATCTTATGAGAAACAAACAATATTTTCTGACATCGACTTTAAAATTATTAAAAATGTTGGAGAATGCGTTATGAAATACGGATGTTTCACAAATGATAAATTGTTTTGAAATTGAAAAATAACTTTTTTCAGAAAATTTTCCAAGACATGCAACTCCAAGTACCCCCATGTGCGGAAAAATCATATTACTTGTAATGTTCATGTCTACATTGACAAAAATTGTTGAGACGCTCTCCAAACTAACCTGTTGGAGCGAAGTGAGATTGAAGGTTGAACAAAACATCCCTTGAAGAGAAAATACGACTGTAAGTTAGACAGTAAACCATATAAAGCTCATTTAATCCCTAAAAAATGCTCAATGCCAAAGCTATCCTCTAGCAGTCACACGACCTACAGGAATACCGAGAGTCACGTATGCAACTCTTATCCAATATTATTATTACTAGAATTATTCGAGACTTGTCATGCCATTCAATAAGCAGGGCCAAGCACTAGAACCATTGAAAAGTTTTAAATATTGGAAATCGAATAAATTTTGAGTGGAATAGGTAAGGTAGTGGTGAGAGTGCAACTTCTTGAGCGTGTATAATGACATCAGCGTAGCAAGCATGCAAGTGGAAAATTGACCGATAAATCCCTTTGCAGCTTGAAATGGAATCAGTGGAATCAGGATCGCGCGCTTTGCCTTCCACCGCTCAAATTTCAAATCAATTACGACAGCTCATGATCATCATCAACATCATCATGATCAACATCATCAATGCAATTTATCATGGCTACTCGCCAACCTACAACAGCCAGCTTCAATTTCGTGCCATTGTCGAAATCCTATTATATTGACAACAATCCAATCTTATATCAACACTATTATTTGAGGAAATCTCCATACTTTCTGTAAGTAATCTCGGTAGTGATTTTCCCTTCAGCAACTCGTTCCCCTTTTTGAAGCTCTTAATAAGTATAAGAAAATTGCGTTTCTTTCAGCAGGTTTGGGCAATTCATAACGCTGGATTTCTACATATCAGTACCAGAGTCCGTACCAGGCTCAGTAAAAATACTCTTCCCTTGAGATCTAGTCAACATAATGGGATAGTCTTTCTATAATTGATTTTTTTCAATATAATGGAACCATTCCTCCTCATCCCGGACTCTGAATGGTTCATAGAAACTCACGAGAAGAATATTTCCACTGAACGGAACAGACACACAGTCTCTGGTACTGATATGTGGAATTCAGCTCTATCCTACAGGAGAAGGAAACTACCTCTTCCACTGACGTTTCTCCAACGTTTCCTTGCTCGGTAAGTAACATTGTTGTGATTCAGTTTCTAAAATTATAACCTGGAGAGAGGTGGTGGTTCCTCCAATACACCTCTGAATTGATTAATTCAACGGAAAAATTAATGCAAGTAAACTCATAATTTCAGATTCCACTTTGTGGCTTCGATGTGGAATAATGAACGAATTGAGAAAATCCATTAGAATGAGACACCATAAACGTATTTAGTCGATTTTTCCCATAGAATTAGGCAATACCTCTCACAAAATTTAACATTATTTAGAAACTATCGTGTATCACATAACTATCACTTGAAGAAATTACTCACGGTAATCATATAACCGAGCAAAATTAAATCGTTTGCTAGCTGTACAGAATGAATCTCGCTGTTACACAAATCCTAATACGAAGCATCAGCAAATTCACTGGTTTTGGATTAATCGTTTAATTTTTTCCATTGAGTCAAATTCTTAATCACTCATTGAATGAGGAATTCATGTGCATTATTAAACTTATATGAGGAGGCACAACAAGCTTAAGAATAATAAAAGAGAAAAAATAACGGAGAATAAAACGAATATTTACCATAATCGATATCAGAGATCATGAAAAAGAGTTTTCAAGATCACTACCCAAGAGTATGGAACGCTCCATTTATAATGAATGGATGAAATTCTATAAAGCAATCTTATAAGTCATTAGCCCTAATTTCAACAATCATTAAGAGGATCTCTGACATATCCAGAAATTACGAGTTATGAAGCTTTTGGGTTTGTTGAGAGAATGAATTGACAGATGAAAGTAATATGACTGAAAGTAGAGCTCCAGCAGGAAGCATGCCTCACTCACACCAGTTCTGTTGCAATCTGGATGGAGAAAGGCGAACGGCGAACCCCCGCTGACATTGTATTCCAAGTGTCTCGTCAGCATTTCAGCAGTTCAAGAGTGGCACTTGCTGTGGCGCAAACGCCCCTCCAGCTAATCTGACACGAAGGCCTAAGTTTGAGGAGGAGTCCGCGAGCGCACAATGAAAGATCAATTGCCCCGCCGTCACAAGAATTCACTCACGGCTCTCACTCGTCTCCATAATGAACCACACTTGCTTTTCTAGAGAAAAGGGCCCTACACACGTCATGACACGACAGAGGAGACAGAGTGCGAGAAATTTTTGGGAAACCCGAGGAAAATTTGAAGTTAAAGCAAAGGAGGTGGTAGGTACTACAGTGTTATCAGCCCCACAAATTTTATAATATTAGTGTTCACTCTTTATACAGTTTGTAACAATCATGAAATACTAAGATGGAGAAATATCTACTAATTCAGGATATTAGGACAGTTGGTTATTAGAATTAGGATAGTTGGTTATTTTTCTCAAAGATTCAAATTCCTATTATTGCCACCGCTTGCGTGGTCTGCCAACATCTCTTTTGATTACTGGCTGATATTATAAACTTTTAATGCTATTCTTTCAGCTGACATTCTTTAAACATGTTTTCTCCATTGATGCCGATTCTCCGTTACTCTTTCATTCATGCTGCATATATTCAATTCTTCCCTAATATCTTCATTCCTGAAATGATCTCTGTCACAAGCGGTGGCAATAATAGGATTTTTATGTTTATTTGTATAATGGCTAGATGTGAGTCGAACAGGTTATAGCCTAATACTTGCTTGTGAGAAGAAGAAAAAGAAGATCCGAATTTAAATTTGGAGAGTTTCAAATTTTCTTTCGTGTTTATTGACATATTTTTACTTTCCTTGCCCTATTACCATAGGTAAGGAGAGTATTGCTTTCCGAGAAAATTAAGGTACCCCAATTTGTGAATTTCTAGACGTTTCAAAGTCAGCCAAGTTCAAAAAAGTGGTTTTTTGGGTATTGGTCTGTATATATATATATATATATATATATATATATATATATATATATATATATATGTGTGTGTGTGTGTGTGTGTGTGTTGTGTGTGTGTGTGTGTGTGTGTGTGTGTGTGTGTGTGGTGTGTGTGTGTGTGTGTTGTGTGTGTGTGGTGTGTGTGTGTGTGTTGTGTGTGTGTATGAGTGTATGTGCGTCAGTGTACACGATATCTCATCTCCCAATTAACGGAATGACTTGAAATTTGGAACGTATAGTCCTTCACACTATAAGGATCCGACACAAACAATTTCGATCAAATGCATTCAAGATGGCGGCTAAAATGGCAAAATGTTGTCAAATAATGAGGTTTTCGCGTTTTTTCTCGAAATCTCCAAAATGGCGGGGGAACGAGGGGGATCAAATTTATACCTAGAATAGTCTTCGATAAGCTATATCAACTGCCACTAGTCCCATATCTGTAAAAATTCCAGGAGCTCCGCCCCATTTATGCATAGTTTGATTTTATATTTCCTATTATCAGGTCTCAGATATGATTTAAACGAAAAATTTCGAGTGGAAAATATTCAGCATTGAAATCTCTTCAATTAATGTTGAGTACCACTTCCACCTAAAATTACAATAATAATTCAATTTATGTAATTCTTAAAACTGCTTAACCTTCTAGACATAGTTCCTCTCATACAATGTACATGTGCTAGCATATATGATAAGGCAGGGTCGTTGTCTGATAGTAGATTAACATGTGTTGCTTTCAAACGATCACCTTTTGGTGCTATTTCTATGCACTATGATTGGCTTAGGCTTGCCAAGAGATTTAATTACCATGTGGTTCAGCTGAATTAATCATTAATAAATTAATATTCTTATACAATTTTTATTAGGTCTGAGACTGTTATAATTAATTTCTGCCGTTTTATCAATAATATAATTCATGCTATGACCTAGTTAGTTACAATAAGACCTGACATATAATAATTTCTTAAATAATAAATAATTTCAACGATAATACATACATTTTATTTTTTTATTTGAAATTCTTGGTCCTTTATTGATAGTTTTATAATTTTTAGAAGTGGTATTGTATCTTGCGTGAAGCCAGCATGACATTTGACAATACTTTGAATCAGTCAGCTGTGTTCAGGCTGCTTTAAACATCTGATCGATAGTAAACAAAGTGTAACCTCAAATTCAATGAGCAATTCGTAAATAATTCGTGCTTTATTTGCAAAATAATTATAATTTTATTGAATAATTTTTCTAGAAAATATTCAGTACAGAACGGTACTCTTATCTAATATACAGTTACTGATAAGTAAGCTTATCGCTCGGTCGCTAACTATTCCTTTAGCAAATTCTTTCATTTTAAAAGGTAATCACAATTTTTCTCTCTTCATGAGGTCTATTTGAAAGATTCATCACAATATATATATATGTGTGTGTGTGTGTGTGGGTGTGGTGTGTGTGTGTGTGTGTGTGTGTGTGTGTGTGTGTGTGTGTGTGTGTGTGTGTGTGTGTGTATGAGTGTATGTGCGTCAGTGTACACGATATCTCATCTCCTAATTAACGGAATGACTTGAAATTTGGAACGTATAGTCTTCACACTATAAGGATCCGACACAAACAATTTCGATCAAATGCAATTCAAGATGGCGGCTAAAATGGCAAAAATGTTGTCAAATAATGAGGTTTTCGCGTTTTTCTCGAAAATGGCTCCAACGATTTCGATCAAATTTATACCTAGAATAGTCTTCGATAAGCTATATCAACTGCCACTAGTCCCATATCTGTAAAAATTCCAGGAGCTCCGCCCCATTTATGCATAGTTTGATTTTATATTTCCTATTATCAGGTCTCAGATATGATTTGAGTGGAAAATATTCAGCATGGAAATCTCTCCAATTAATGTTGAGTATCATTCCACCTAAAATTGGAAATAAGCTTAAAATTTGAGAAATGTGATTATTCAATTGCAAACTGTTGGCAACTGTGATTCTATTAAGTCACTAGCCGTCAGGCTCGCTTCGCTTGCCATATCCGTCTAGCCAGGGGGCTCCGCCCCCTGGACCCCCGACTGGATCGTCCAAGAATGGAATCAGCAGGCTCGCTTCGCTCGCCTGCATTTTTCATTTGAGCATTTTTATCATATGTTAGGACAATCCAGTGGGGGGCCAGACTACGTCTGGCTAAACGGGTATGGAGAGCGAAGCGAGCCTGACGGCTAGTAATATAATATTCCCAGGATTGAAGTAGCAGTGCCCAATCAATTTTTCTGCGATAAATGCATTTAAATCTTCAACTTGGTGCCAACCTAACAAAGTCAACTCAACTCAATGCCAACCTGACAAAATTATTGATTTAGTTGCCAGTTAACACTGTTCCGAAGAGGTACTCTATCTAGATTATGGTTCTATAGTAACATATGATATGGAAATTTCAATTATATTAAGAGATTGGGAGAAGAAAGAATATACATGCTAAAAGACGCACTTTAAACCCTTAAAAACAACCCTTAGAGTTAAAATATCGCAAATTTCTTCGTGCGCCTCTAAAGGGCCAACTGAACATACCTACCAAATTTGAACGTTTTTGGTCCGGTAGATTTTTAGTACTGCGAGTGAGTGAGTGAGTGAGTCAGTCAGTCAGTCAGTCAGTCAGTGAGTGAGTGCCATTTCGCTTTTATATAATAGATTCACTATGAAGAGCAGATCTTGTGTGTGTCCAGCGTTATTGTCCTGTCACCATCTGGCTCAGATTTTTTATATTAGACTTGAGATGCGCGTGAGCACTAGCGTCAGGTGATCAATTTTCATAACGGCAAGGAAAGTTATGTGAGTGCGCCACACCAGATTTTTGGTCTTTCAACATGCGTTGACCCCAAAGCCATGATGTTATCTTAGAGTGGCGTACTAGGTATAAATAATGAGGTATAAGGTATTGATTATCTTATTATATGAGAGTTCTCAATGGGAATTTTCAATTTATTTCGAAGTGATTCAAATAAAATCAATTCTTGATTCTCTTCTCTAACCCCTATAAATAAAGGTTGCTTGTGAGAGATACAGAAATTAAAATAATTTCATGTCATTATCATTAGTTCACTGCTATTGGCATCAGAAGAATAAAATTCATAGGAGTCATCCATTTTAAATATTGCAAATTGTGATTATAATATCTGGTTATAGATATGATGGGAGATATTTTACCGTATTTGGTAGATGGTCTTATCACGTGTCTATTAGATCAAATTTCTGATAGTCTCAACATTTGTCTATTGGATCAAATATTTAAAAATGATGATCAACTATTTAATGACCATCAGACTTCGAAATAAAATATATATGATAACATTATGACTGTGTAGTCTATGACTGGGTCCTCAAAATCCTCGAGGAGTTTCTAGTTTCATGTGTACCATGAGAAATGATAGTTTATGACTTGAACATTGATTATTCATTCATTAATTAATTCAATGATACCCAATTATTCATTTGAAATAATTGGGGGAAGTCCAATAGGCACAGAAAAAACAGTTTCTTCCCCGAATTTTATTTACTTACTGATAATAATTGTTCATTATTGTAAGACAGTATGATGCTATACTCTGTACCTCTCTTGAAAAGTGCAGGTAATAGAATACTTGAGTTTTCATGTTTCCAACAACATGGTTTGCTCTGCCAGGAATGTGATATTAGATAGTGAGCTTGGGCTACAATAGTTGTGAAGCATTATCGAAATTTATCAATTCAGGATTAACTAACAAGTATCAAATAACTTTTGAGAGTATCAAATTCATTGAAATTACTACTTCACTGCTTGAAGTTGAAAATTTATACTGTAGGGATACATTTCAAAGTACAGAATCTCTTGTGTAAACCATGATCAAAGTATTCGTAGCCACCTATTGAGCTTTCGGTTCAGCGCTTGCAATTAAAATGTTATAAACGTGGACTCTCTCAAATCAATGCATTGCAAACCGCGAAATACTAAACACAATGAATTTAATTCGGCAGAATATGCAATAGTATCGTTATTCATTCGTTGAAATCTGATTATCCGAATTCATTTCAGTGAGTTTTCATAGAGATGGATTTCATTTTCTTTTCTCTATTAACCTCTGTCGAACTGATGTATCGCTTTCTGTATCCTTTATTTCAAACGTATTCGAATTTATCAATTTTGTTATCATTGATAACAATAATTCATTCATCTATTTGAATGAAGCAAACTAATACAGTATTCTGAGAAGTAAAAGTAAGCTATTGCATGAAACTTCTTCTATTTCTAATTTTTTCTCAAATATTCCAAAAAGGCTATATCAGAAAAAACTATCTGCTTTAAATTGGATGGGTTGATGATAAAACTTTTGAAAACTTTCGATTCAGAATCATGCTCCAAACAGTGAGTAAATATTTTATATTTTTCACAGCTTATTCTGGAAGTCGTCAATCTAGTGTTAATACTTTTAATACCGTATTGTTCACTAATACTTTATATAGTCTCCGGTAGAATATTATTTATATATATATACTTAAAAACTGAGGATGTGTGCCTCCCCGATGGTGCGGCTGGATAACCTCAATCCAAAGAAGGATAGGATGAGTGAACCTAAAACGGAACATGGTCAATGGCCTGAAGGTGGAAGAGGAATTTATTTCCCAACAGCGGAAGAGGCAGATGAGCTAGGAGGTGGGTCTCTGAATGAAACCCAGAGTGCGTCCAGGTGCTCTAAAGTGGCGGTCCCATATTGGTCTTAACTTCACGCAGGGCCCGTAACCCGGCTGGAGGACATTTAAAAATACTGGCAAGTGTACTAAGCAAGCCTCGGACAAGGACAGGATTAATCGGAAACAAAATAATGGAACTACTACTCAAAGAATAAATGGATATCGGAAACTTTAAAAATGCGACATGAAAGTAAGAGGTTTAACGAACAAAGAATGTGAACTGGCCCGAATATATATGAGAACAAAATAAAATTAGCTGCCATTACAGAGACCAAGAAAAAACTACAAGGTAGCTGTTACAGGGAGAACTACTTGATGTTGTTCAGTGGAGTGGAAAGAGCCAGCGAGCCAGCAAGGGAGTTGCAATATTTGTAGATAAACGTTGGGAGAAGAACATAACAGACTATAAATTTATAAGCGAGCGAATTATGTCTGTGAGAATTCGACATGACAGAGGCAACTTCACAGTTATTGCAGTTTATGCTCCAGAGGACTCAAATGACCCTTTGAAAAAAGAAGAAACAGAAACTTTCTACAAACAACTTCAAAAAATTATAGCAGCCGTCAATCCAAATGATGATCTATTGTTGCTGGGTGATTTTAATGGAAGGGTTGGAAATAATTACATACCAAATTGTGTTGGGACTTTCGGAGAGACGGTTACAAACAGGAATGGTCATAAACTGAGATATTTTGTAACCTTCAACAATTTGAAGATAACTAACACTTTTTATAGAAAAAAAGATATTCATAAATTCACCTGGACTGCCAGAGGATATAGATCAGTCATTGATTATATCATCATAAATCAAAGATTGGCTGGGCAGATGAGGGATGTTAGAGTTTTCAGAGGGTTTGATTTGAACTCAGATCATTCATGGTAGTCGGCAAAATTGATTTATGGAAGAGATGGGAGCGCTCTCGGAATTTAAGGTGCCAAAATGTTGATGAAGTTTTCAAAGTGTCTCTTTTGCAAGATGAAAGCATCCAAATACTTTTACCAAGACGAGTTGCAGAGAAACTAATGACAATACCAACTGAAAATGACCTGGAAAAAGAATGGAACAATATTAGTACTGCAATAAAATCAGCTGCTGCCGAAGCAGTTGGTATGAGAAGGAAGCTACGAAAAAGTAAGGCTTGAAAATATGGAATGAGGAGTTGAGACAAGCAGTTCAAGAAAAAACGCGATGTACAAACGCTGGCTGCAAAATCAGTCTGAGAACAACAAACGTCTATTCTGTCAAGCCCGAAATCATGCCAGATCTGTTGTTAGGCGAGCTCATCAATCAGTATGGGAACTCATCACCACCGTCGAGGAAGATCTGTTTGGCCGCCAGGAATTGGCTTATAAGTTCATGAGATCAATGAACCAAGAAAGAAGAGATGCTGCTGAAATAAACTGTGTCCATGGATGAATGGCTAAAACACTATAAAAACCTGTGGTACGATGATCAATGAGAGATCTGAGATTCGAAAAATGTGTTCAATGTTGCGTTGATGAAATAACAATGGAAGAGTTTGAGAGTGTGATAAAAGCTGCTAAAAATCATAAGGCTCCGGGTCCAGATGGAATAAACACTGAATTTATCAATATGGAGGATTCATTCTCCATCTGAGACTACTACATTTATTAAATGTATGCTGAAAAATCATAGTGTGCCCAAGTCATGGTCTAAGTCTAAAGTTATTTCTTTTTCAAAAAAGGTGATAGAACTGACCCTAAAAATTATAGAGGGATTAGCCTTCTGGACACAATCTATAAGATAATTCACTTCTCTATTGAATAGAAGGCTTCAGAATAACAGATGCTCTGATTGCAGAGAGCCAGATGGGATTCAGGAGGGGTCGTTCATGTATTGATGCAGTCTCACTATAAAAATGCTCATAGAAAACGGCGGGAATTCAACTGCTCAACACATTTGGCCTTCATCGATTGGGAAAAGGCGTTTGACAATGTCAATAGGACTCTCTTGTGGGAAATAAGTTGAATAAAGGCTACCAAGACATTTGGTGACTATCATTGCTGAACTGTATTCAAAAACATCTGTCTGATAAGTATAAAAGGTGAACCTGAGAAAGAGTTGATCATAAACAAAGGAGTTAGACAAGGATGCCCACTTTCACCTACGCTATTTTAATTTTATTGACGAGTGATGAGCAATTGGCGACAAAGAGTAGACTCAGGTGTAAAAATTGGGCAGGGAGTCTTCCTCAACTCTATCATGTTGCTGACGATACAGTGATAGTTCAGGAAAGTGAGGATAAGCTACAGATGTCAATAAATTCATGAGCTTCAGCTGTAAGTACAGATTTCAATATGATTATATCAGCTCAGGAATCGAAAGTAAGGCATTTCGGGGCAAGTGGCCCTTACGTTCCAAAATAGTTGTGAATAATATAATAATGGAACAGGTGAGCAAATTAAATATCTCGGCTGTGATGTATCCTATGACAGAGAATGTGATATACTCAGAAAATAGGAAAGTTTAACTCAATTTGTGGAGTCATTAACCGAACATTAAAGGGTAAGGCCAGAAAAGAGACTGAGATTAAGTTCTATAGGACAATGGCCATCCCTTTAATGACATACGGTAGTGAGGTATGGACAAAGACCAAGAATGAGGACTCACGAATTCAGGCATCAGAGATGAGGTTTCTGCGCACCATTCAAGGATACTCGAGACAAGACCACATAAGTAATGAAACAATTCGAAGTGAGTGCAATGTGCAACCACTAACAGCAATCATTAAAAAATACAGATTAAAATGGACAAATCACCTGCGCCGTATGCCACCAACTCGTCTTCCACTACAAGCTTGGAAGTTACAGTTGGATGGGAAAAGGGACGTCGGAAGACCGAGGAAGCGGTGGACACCGGAACAGGCTTTACAAGCCTAGTCCATGATGGATGATGATGATGATATACTTAAAAAGCTGTGTTTGACCTACATGTGCCAAGCTGGCAGTCTGTCGGTAGAGCATGTGAATTTTGAATATTTTTGATATTAATGCGCCTGCTGAAATAAAAATACCATACGGTTCTTACCAGCTGTTCGAGGAGCTTATACCAAATTCTGCTATCAATCGCTGCAAACTGCTGCTGCTTTATCAATCGGCAATCTTTACCGCTGCATTGACTGACTCCACAATTATAGATGTTGAAGAAGAGGATAAATATAAGAGTTTTAAATATTATACAACACAATATGGTACCGACATCAATCCAACTCGTTACCATCTGACAAAGGGATCAGCAGTGTGAGATAATACCCAATGTGATCAACGATGGTATTTTAATTAGAATTCCTTATATTTTCTATTACTTGTAGTACTGCTTCGACTTAATTCTATGACCCTGAATTTTAGTGAATTTTATTTCAGTAGTTAGGTTGAACCATTTAAATAAATCTTGAGCACATATTATTTCTGAAGCTTTTATGATCAATACTGTATATAGCTGATTTATTCAACTCATTCATTGAAGAATATAGTTGGTTGATAATTTTATTAATTTGTCAATAGTCATAGTATCAAAAAATACTAGTAAAAGATTGGTCATGCATGGACAGGATTAAAGATGAAAGATACACCATTCAATCAATAAATATATAATTACAATGAAATCAATGAGCAAAAAATAAAATATGAAACAACAAATATAGTAGTATAAAAAGGAGGAGTCTGGTGCACAAGTGCCCCAGACTCCTCCTTCACCTCAAGGTCACCCAAGTTGACCAAACCTAACCTCAAGGTCATCCAGGTCAACCAAACCTAACCTCAAGGTCATCTAGGTCAACCAAACCTAACCTCAAGGTCATCTAGGTCAACCAAACCTAACCTCAAGGCCATCCTCATCATCCAAAACTAACCTCAAGGTCATCTAGGTCAACCAAACCTAACCTCAAGGTCATCTAGGTCAACCAAACCTAACCTCAAGGTCATCTAGGTCAACCAAACCTAACCTCAAGGTTATCCAAAAAAAAACAGAACCAGAGGTTATATTTTTTGTATGTAGTAGGTAGACTGGCCCACAACTGCCAGTCAGTCACCCCCGCTGGTCGTCCGACCGCCACCAGTCACCCGGCCGCCACCGGTCGCCCCGCCGGTCGCCCCACCACCGTCGCCCGGCCGCTGCCGTCGCCCGCCGCCGCCGGTCGCCCCGCTGGTCGCCCGGCCGCCGCCGTTCGCAAACGCCGGTCGCCCCACCGGTCGCCCGCCACCAGTCGCCCACCCCCCGTCGCCCCACCACCGTCGCCCGGCCGCCGCCGGTCGCCCCACCACCACCGGTCGCCCCACCGATGGCTCCACCGATCGCTCGGTCGCTAACTATTCCTTTAGCAAATTCTTTCATTTTAAAAGGTAATCACAATTTTTCTCTCTTCTCATGAGGTCTATTTGAAAGATTCATCACAGTATTTATTACCACTTTGAAGTCGTTGAAAGTTCCCGATTTGGCTGATTATATTTTGTACTCATTGGCTATTCGTCAATCAGACAAAATATCACGTGAATTGTTTGAGCTCGAGGTAGCTGATAAGAGCTTTCCTTCTTGTCAACAGTTGATTGATTTCGTGAATAAGAGAGTTAGATCTTATCAATTATCTGCATCTGATGTGCCACCTGTTAATGAACAAAAATCTATCGAAAAGCCGAAAAATAAGTCATTTCAGAAAAAGGTTGTCTTATCTACTCAGGCTGATAACAGCGTTCGAAATAAAAGCAGCTCAGTTACTTGTGAATTGAATGATAGTGCTGAAACAAAATGCACATTTTGCAACTCAACGAATCATTCGTTATTCAAATGCCCTGCTTTCTTGAAAAGAGATCCTAAAGCTAGGAATGAATTTATTAAATCATTGAGAGTCTGTTTCAATTGTTTCTCCAAATTTCACGCTGTAAACCAATGCAAGTCTAAATCGTTGTGTTATTGTGGTCGTATGCATAATAAATTACTTCATTATCTTCGTAGTAGTGATAATAGCCGTTCGAATTCTCCTGTTCGTTATCAGAAGTCTACTGATAACATCTCTAAAGTTGCTTTGAAATCGAAATCCGTTGATTCAATCACTCAAACTGATAGCACTATGAATGTTGTTGAGAATTCAAATTCTTCTAAGCATTGTGGTATCACTGATAATGTTATTGATAAGTCATCAATTGTTAGTTTAATTCCTAAAACGAGTGTTGTTATAGGTACTGCTCAAGCAGTTATTGAAAATTCATCTGGTTTGTTTATTGGTGTTCGTTTAATGATTGATTCTGGTAGTACTGCTAATTTCATCACAAAAGATCTTGTTATGAAACTTGATTTATCTGTTCATGATTGTCATCAAAATTTCTCTGGTTTAAATTCCTCGAGTGTAGGGATTTCTTCTGGTGTTGTGAAATGTTTGTTGAAACCTAAGGGCTCAAATCACCCTCGTCTAGAAGCTGAGGCTTACGTGATTGATAAAATAGTTGGTTCATTGCCCCCTATTTATCTGAGTTCAAAAGTGCAAAATGAGTTGAAAAAATTCATCCTTGCTGATCCTGTGTTCTATGAACAACGTTCCGTTGATCTTCTATTGGGATGTCAGTTATTCAACAAAATATTATGTCATCATAGTCAAGTCTCATCTAGTGAAGAGTGTTCGTTTTGCGTGATTCCTACCGTGTTTGGTGACATTATTTTGGGTGAATTTCCAAATCATTCCGGTCTTCTCAATCAGTCATTGACTGCATTAATGACGTGTCCCACCTCTGAGAGCTCGTTGAATAATTTGGTTCATAAGTTTTGGGAAAGTGAAGAAATTCCTAATCATAAATTTCCTAGCCCCGATGATGAGTTTTGTGAGAAACATTTTGCTGAAACTCACACGCGTGATACTGAAGGAAGATATGTTGTTCATCTCCCTTTCAAAGTTGACACTAATCAACTCAAGCTTCATGAATCTCATGATGTTGCTTTAAATCGTTTTCTGTCGTTGGAGCGTCGTATGCTGCGTGATGCTCGTTTGAAATCTGATTGTGTATCATTTATGGAAGAGTATCTTCTTTTGGATCATATGGAAGTTGCTAAAAAACCAGGTAAATATTTTATTCCTTATTTTTGTGTATTCAATCCGTCATCACCAACAACAAAGGTTCGTGTTGTATTTGATGGGTCTGCTAAAAAGAGTCACATTTCATTGAATCAAGTTCTTCATTCAGGTCCAAAATTGTAAAATGACATATGTGATGTGTTAACTAGATTCAGACTTCACTCATTCGTATTCATGTGTGATGTTACGAAAATGTATCGTGCTATCCTCGTTGATGAAGAAGATCGTTCTTTCCCTCACATATTGTTTCATAAAGATCCTTCCGATGATGTTGTCGTTTATGAGCTCAAAACAATCACTTATGGTTTGAAACCGTCTGGTTTTCTTGCTCAACGTGCTCTCATTCAACTGGCGAAAGATGAAGGAGATAAATTTCCGTTGGCAGCAGCAGCTATTCGTGATGATATATATCACGACGATTTTCTCACAGGTGCTAATTCGTTGGAAGAAATCTGTGAAATAAAATCACAACTTTGTAATCTTCTAAACTGTGCTCATATAAAGTTGAATAAATGGAGCAGTAATTCTCCTGAGTTCTTGGATTTGATTCGTTCTGAAAACACTCAAGTACCACTCCATATCAGTGATGAGCCTAATTCAAATGTGAAAGTTCTTGGCATAATGTGGAACCCAACTACTGATTGTTTTCATATTAAGGTCTCCGTTCCAGAGTTTCAAAAGAAAAACTCTAAGCGCACTGTTCTGTCCGTTATCACGCGTCTGTATGACCCTCTCGGTTTTATAGCCATTAATATTCAAAATGAAATGTTTTTTACAAGAGCTGTGGAAGTTGGACATCGATTGGGATACACCGATTCCTGTTGACTACAACGAATGCTGGAACGAGCTGATGGGAGAGCTTCCTGCTCTAAGTTCAATTTCAATTCCTCAATGTGTTTATGGCGATGCTTTTTCTTGTCAAATACTTGAGTTTTCCAACGCATCACAGAAAGGAATCTGTGCTTGTATCTTCTTGAGAGTTGTGTCGTCAGAATCTACGGTGAAATGCTTCCTGTTGAAAGCTAAAACCAAAGTTGCATCATTGTAAACTCTGTCCATTCCTCGATTAGAGCTTCAAGCTGCGTTGTTGCTTTCACGATTGTATGTTTCAGTCCTTCCTTCACTGGAAAAAATCAATCTTCAATCTACATTTCTGTTCAGTGATTCAACTATTGTTTTATCTTGGTTGCATATACCTCCTTACAAGTTGCAAACGTTTGTTGCAAATCGTGTTGTGAGAATATTAGAGTTGACTAATATTTCAGATTGGAATCACATTGGTACTGATTTCAATATTGCCGACGTTGGCTCAAGAGGCGTTTCACCCCAAAACTTGTGCATTTTGCAATATTGGTTCAATGCTCCAACGTGGTGTTCTAATTTGTTGTCATGTTGGCCGTTGTCATCTATGACTTACCCTGCTACTGAAATTCTGCCTGATGTGAAACAAAATAAAGGTGTTGTTTTGAATATCACTGAAGAGACTGCTGTTATTCAGATAACACGTTTCTCCTCATACATGAGATTGTTACGTTCCTGTGCTTATGTTTTACGTTTCGTGAATAACTGTAAAGCATCAATTAGTGGTGTCTGTCGTAAATCAGGCGCACTTAGTGTTCAAGAGTTGAAATGTGTACAAATTTATTGTGTTAAAATTGTTCAAAAGTTTAGTTTCAAACGTGAACTCGACCTATTGAAAGAGGGTAAACCTTGTGATAAGAGTTTCCAATAATTGTCTGTATTCTTGGATTGTGATGGTGTGATTCGTGTTGGTGGCAGATTGGTGAATAGTGCTTTAGGATATGAAGCCAAGCATCCTTGTTTAATACATAAAGATAGTCATTTTACTAAACTCCTCATTGAGTATTATCATATTTCTCATCTTCATGCTGGACCAAGAATAGTGTGTGCTCTTATTCAGCGTTATTTTTGGATTGTTGGAGCACGCAGTGTTATCAGAAATGTGATTTTCAATTGTACTCGTTGCCGTTTATTCAATGCAACTCCTGTTGCTCCCGTCATGGGTGATCTTCCCAGCTCTCGTGTAGTTCCCAGTGCTCCCTTTCTGAAGGCTGCGGTCGATATAGCTGGTCCTTTCACTGTCAAAGATAGTATTCGGCCCAAAGCTCGTACGTACAAGGCATACTTTGCACTGTTTGTCTGTCTGGCAACAAAAGCTTGTCACATTGAGGTGCTTACAAGTCTTTCATCCGAAGAGTTTATTAACACTCTCCATCGTTTTGTTTCTAGGCGTGGATTGCCTGAAAAAATATTCTGTGATCAAGGGACGAATTTCAAAGGTGCTGCGCGACAATTGAAGGAAATTGTTGAATTTCTCAGATCATCAGAAAATCAATCCAACGTCTGTGATGCGATGTCATCTAAAAGCATCCAATTTCGTTTTAATATTCCACATGCTGCTTCCATGAATGGAATCTGTGAGTCTGATATTAAAAATGTGAAATTCCATTTGTTTCGTGAAGTGGGAAATTCGGTCCTAACTATTGTTGGGCTTTCCACTCTGTTGGTGAAAATTGAGGCGATACTCAATTCGAGACCGTTGTATGCGCTCTCTTCATCTCCTGATGACTACGAGGCGCTGACTCCCGGACATTTTCTTGTTCATCGCCCTCTGTTCACGGTTCCTGAAATTGACGTGAGTGATGTCAACAAGCACAGACTGTCTCGTTGGGAAAAGGTTAATCGCTTCACTCAGAGATTGTGGAAGCGGTGGGAGAGTGAATACCTCCACACTCTTCAACAGAAGATTATGTGGTTTGAGAGTGACACAAACCTTCAGGTAGGGCAGTTAGTATGGATCAAAGAGGACAATTCATCACCCTTATCATACCCGTTAGGTAGAGTCACCCAAATCAAAAGTGATGCTAAGGGTGTTGTGCGCTCAGCTCACATGAAAACTAACTCTGGTGAGTATGTTAGGCCAGTTAGGAAACTTGCCCCCATACTTCCCTATTAGTTCAACTACACCCCAAGTTTTCCATTTTCCTTTCCTATTTCTTTTTCCCTTCGTTTTTCCTTTTCTACCGTTCAGTGCATGTTGTTTTGTTTTTCTTTTACTTTTAAATTTTAGTTTTTTTTGAGTTTATGTTCTTGGAAATGGGGCATTCCAAGGCGGGCGGAGATGGTGGATTCACGGAGGATTGGCAGCCTTGATTGTGGGTTGATTAGTTTGTGCTTTCCTCCCCTTCCCCCTCTCCCAAAGAGGCAAGATAACCTCTCTTCCTCACCCCTCCTTTCATCCTCCCCGTTTATCTTTCAACCCAGCACTTCAAGAAACGTGCTCGAGAAGTCAACATCGTTTCGTTCCATTTCTCCTGTTCCGTGGCGTTCGAGCTGAATGCAATTACCTCATTTCGTTTCGTGATATATGTACAATATCATATGATATTGTACATACATACGCATAAAGACAGGATATCGTCAGCAGTAACTTCTACACACGAGATACAGTCCACTTCCTCGCCAGTTCCAAGGTTAGTGCAAATTAAAGACTTACTTTTGGGGCTGTCGACGTTTTCGTGAATTAAATCTTAACTGTACCCCAATCCATAGGTTTGGGGACAGGACGGGATTACCACCGTGGGAATAACAATGCTTATCAAGTACTCTAATGAAATTTCATGTTGAAAAAGTTATAATTTCGAAAAAAAAATAAATTTCGGCACAACATGCATGGATTTTTCACAAATTTGAAGATGTGGCATGAATTCCCCTCGTGTGTCCTATGCCTTTTCTGGTGGGCTGCTGTCGTCCTCTCCAATGGGGATATTTAATTTGATAAGAATGTCATAGAGCGACTTCACTGAGTTAGGTTCATTACTTATAAGGGATTTTTAAGATTTGAACTTTGGTAATGAATAAAATTAATTATTATAAGGGATTCAGTCTATAGCTCTCATGTTGGTTGGCGTCTCGGTCGGTCTCTGGCAAGCAAGTGGGCAGTTGATCTTCCCTTATTCATTTTCAATGATACTTCCTATTTCTTAATTTACATAAAATTTAAATATATTCTCATATTGGTGGATCTCAATAAATCAATAATTGGTGGATGACACAATTTAATACTGTAAAATAGTCCACAGTACAAGAGCATATTAAGAGATTATATAGAAATATATTTACACTTGAATTCTATTTTATGCGAGTTAAAGATTTTCATGAACTCTACAATAATTATAAATTTTTATAACTTTAAAAAAGACCATGTGGTGACTTTTGAAATAATAATTTTAAGCACCCAACAAATACTGAGCTCTGATTGGTACATCACCAGATTTTTGTATGAAATGTTCTACTGTGTTAGTGCGCCTAATAAAACTAGATCTTACTTCCCTTTCATTTTTATTATGTTTTCATGATTTTTATTTGCTGACATATATACAATAAATATTCATATTTGCTTTCTAAATGTTTATGTCCATTATTTTGCATGCTATAAGCTACAAAAACACTTTTGTCCTTGTCTTAACGAATGCTACCTACTTGCAATTATTCTGTTAGAAAATATCTGATTGAATTGCAGATGTTCAGCTTGACCGTTATTGATATAGCCGACAAGCGTTATTTATAAAGAACCTAACCTCAAATACAATATTATTTTATTGAATAATTGAAAAATGATTTCCATTTCAAATTGTTATCAATAATCTTAGCCTTTCTAGTCGTTATCGTCTTATCTTTATTTTTGGCTGATAGTCTACATGTTTATTCATTTATTTATTTATTTACAACAATATGGGAGCATACGGGAAAACCCCAAAAATTGCTCTCTAATCAAAAAAAAAATACCATAATCACTTTACAAATGAATTGAAAATTGAGAGAAAGAAGCAAGGAAAAAACTTTTTCATATTAGTGAAGAGAAAAAAAAATGTTTTGAGAAACTAAATAATATACTGAATACTAGATACTATACTATTGTAAAATCTGACAAAGCATTTATTGGAACGGTTCCACTTTGTTACTCGTTCCGTTACTACGTAGACGTCATGTCGTCATTTTGTCCATCTGCGCTGTCCAGTGACGTCACAGTCACAGTTCCACGTCACTGTCATATCAAGTTTGTTTTCTATTATCGTCTTATTATTCGTCGTTTCAATTTTAATATTTGTATTATTCAATTTTTTGGAATTTATTTCGTCTTTCAGGCATCTTACTTTCTAGATATTTGCTACTTTTTCACCAAACATTTGTAAACGTTTTACGTATGTGGCTGACATTTCCGCCTTCTTTTTTGTTGCTAGCGCGTCTAGCTAGCCTCTTGTCTTTCAATGGATTCTAGTTAGTGAGTGCACATCTCGCTCCTGGTCTAAACTGGGATAAATTTCATCCAAATTCATCTAGTTTACGGAACGTTTTTAAAAGTGAATTATTCCTTCAAATTAATTCGTTTACTCTATTCTTCAATTGTGATTCAATTATTCATCAATTTCTTCACATATTTACGCTGATAAACTTTGTCAAGATCACAACCTCGTGTTGGCATCTATCGCCATTCTCTAACAACTGGCTTCACCACTTGAAACTCAAACTTTTAATTTCATCATCTCTACCGTTTGGAATTCAATCTAAAAATTCCACAACTTGAAATTCGGATTATTTGTTTGGAATTCTACATGCTCCTGCTCCCATTTCCGCTGGGGGAATTGCCTTCTGTGTTGGACGCTTCCATTCTTGTCATCACATGGCCAGATCACATCGTCGCTTGCTGATGTCCTGTTCGTTTGGGTACCCTGGATTCCTTGCCTATCTGCCTGGCTGCATCTCTTCTTCAATTTTTATTCAGGTTACGTAAATCGTTCTAATCAACTTTCATTTACACATGTATTACATAACTGTTCATGAAAATGCTACAGCATGTCGATACTGGACCACGTTGTTCTCTATTTCTAATTCAAACAGTTTTATGTGCATTCATATGATTTTTGTAGCTATCATTCAACTTTTTCGGCAATCAAAAACATTTAATTGTCCATACTTTTGGCAATCGAGCCTATGTACATGAATTCAATATGTTACAGTGTATGTCTCATTAAGAGCACTGTCCTACATAATGTCAAGGTTATAATATGTACTTCATTCAATTTTGATAGCTACCCTTGGCTTTACAAGTGTATTAATGTCGACCAAGACATTCAATTTTGTTGATAGCTACCCTTGGCTTGCAAGCGCATTCCCATATCTAAGTTGTTCAATTGATGTCTAGCTTGACATTCAATTCATTGAAGGCCCATGTCGCCTGTATTCAACATTGACAATTTTTACATTGTATTTGATAGCTACCCTTGGCTTGCAAGTGTAATCCCATATCTAAGTTGTTCTATTGATGTCTAACTTGACATTCAATTCATTGAAGGCCTATGTCGCCTGTATTCAACATTGACAATTTTTACATTGTATTTGATAGCTACCCTTGGCTTGCAAGCGTATTCCCATATCTAAGTTGTTCAATTGATTTCTTGCTTAGCATTCAATTCATTGAAGGCCCATGTCGCCTGTATTCAATATTGACAATTTTTACATTGTATTTGATAGCTACCCTTGGCTTGCAAGCGTATTCCCATATCCAAGTTGTTCAATTGATGTCTAGCTTGACATTCAATTCATTGAAGGCCCATGTCGCCTGTATTCAACATTGACAATTTTTACATTGTATTAGCTCATAAGTGTTATTTTAAGGCCACAGACGCCTATTAATTGTTCTATTGATGTCTATCTTGACTATATTAATGTACTCAATATTAACAACTATTTAATTGTATTTGACAGTTACCTTTAGCTCATAAGGGATATTTTAAGGCAACCGACGCCTATTTCAATGTGTACGACATTGACCTTTGAACTTGTCGCCTATATTAATGTAATCAATATTAACAACTATTTCAGGAGTGATCCGTGGTCTAGTGGATAGAGTGCTTGCGTAGCAGCACAGAGATCCCGGGTTCAAACCCTCTCAATACCAAAAGTTTTTTAACTAGATCACTCCCGTGTTATCGGATGGGCACGTTAAACTGTCGGTCCGGCTGAAGTATGACAGTCGTAAGGCCCATTGACGGCTTAAATTATATATTCAGGCGGTGGGACCTTCCCGCAAGGGACTCCCCACCAGCAAAAGCCATACGAATTTACTTTTACAACTATTTCATTGTATTTGACAGCTACCTTTAGCTCATAAGGGATATTTTAAGGCCACCGACGCCTATTTCAATGTGTACGACATTGACCTTTGAACTTACTTGTGTTAATGTCGACCAAGGCATTTTCATTTCTGAACTTACTTACTTGTGTTAATGTCGACCAAGGCATTTTCATTTCTGAACTTACTTATTTGTGTTAATGTCGACCAAGGCATTTCCATTTCTGAACTTACTTACTTGTGTTAATGTCGACCAAGGCATTTTCATTTCTGAACTTACTTACTTGTGTTAATGTCGACCAAGGCATCTTCATTTTTGAACTTATTTACTTGTGTTAATGTCGACCGAGACATTCAATCATTCTAAGATTATTTGTGTTAGTGTCAATCAACATTTAACCATTTCTATATATAGAGCATTATCTACATCTCATGGTCATTTGTTACTATTCCTTTTTAAAAATCATTAGGATTGAATTTTTCAGCAGTAACTTTATCATTGTATCACTTAAATTGTCTATTCTCAATTCAGGTATCATTAATAATACCTTATCAATTATTGTCAGGCTTCAATGGTCATTAGTGTCATTGACCTAATTTCATTTAAATTTTGTATTTTTTCTAACGGTTTTATCACATGTTGTAATTAAATTTCTAAAGATTTTATTCGATTTAATCTACTTACTCTTGTTTTGTATGTGGCCATCTGCCTATTATTTTATTAATATTAAATCTCATCTTGTTGACTCATTTTGTCTTTTATTGGCGTACTTACCACACTTCAAGCTATCAGTATTTTTATGCACAGAATTCAGAGATTTATTTGTAGGTATTAATACCAACTATCATTCACAGTCCACTGCCTTGACTTTGGATTCTGTCACTATATACTAGAAACTATTTACAATATGAGAAAATAATAAGAGAGAAATCAAGAAATTACAAATAACATTCCAAGAATGTTGTTAATTAAATGCTGAGAATAAAATTAAGAATAAGAATGAGGAGAATGATAACAGAGCTAAGAATGAAAGGAAGTCATCTACTAAATATGGTACTCTATGTAAGTTGATATGAGGTCTAGCGTGGGAAAAATAGATGTCACATTGGGTGAAGCTGCTTACATGCTTTCTTGAACTGACTGGGATTCATATGAAAAAGGTCTAGGTGAAAACTATGGTAAATATAAAGATTCATCATGGGGTTGATTGGAGAATTGAAGTGACTACTGGAGTTGAATTGGGGGAGGAAGAAATCTGAAGCCGGAACGCCGTGAAACTGAAGACACAATCATATACATCCAGCAATGAAAGGAGGTAGGTTGATTAAACACGGTTTTTCAATATATTATAAAGGAACAAAAGCAATTTACAACTCCTAGATGCTTCCAGGGATTGCATATCAAATATGGCTCTCAGGTTAGCTGTGGGAAAATTTAAAGGACAGAACATTTTAAAACGCTTGAAATATACAAACCTTAAAAATTTACTTTGAATTATTTCTAATTCCAACTCATGAGAGGCGATATATGGATGCCATACTTCAGAGCAGTAGTTAAATAAACTTCTGATAAGTGTCTTATACAGAGTGATCCATAATTATGGTAAAATAATTCAATACGTGATGGTTGAGGTAAAAATAAGAAAAAAAGTTCTCATAAACATATGTCCATAAACGCTTCATTAGCGAGCTATCCAGAGTGAAAGATTTCGCCCGGAATTCAGTTCCTCTGGTGAAATACACCGATGCTGAATTGTTTGGGAACTAGTTTTTGGAAAACTTATGCTGGATTAATATGGAAAAATATCTGAAAAATTGAATAGAACTAGTCTGGAAGCTGAAGTGTGAGTAGTTTTTGAGAAAAAAGTTGAAATATGCAAAAAATCTAAGTAGAAAAACACCGACTTCTACGTTTGATGCCCAATAACTTTCTTTAATAGCCAGTAAACAAATAATTTTTCGCAATAAAAATTGTAGAGAATTTAATTCTGAAAAGAATCATGTAAGCTGTGTAAACTGAATTTGAATAAAAGTTGAATAAAATGTATTCTTATGTAGTACATTACACCACAAAAATTTGCTGCTTTGTGAGGAGAGAACTAATAACTCATAAGTTGTAGCTGATTGCAAATAAAACATGGATTTTGATAATAGCTGTTCCTTAACAGCTGATTTATATTGTTTTAAATAAGATAATATTCAAAAGAAATAATCAGCTGAAAATTATTTTCAGAAATATTTTAGCTCACTGTTGAACAAAAAACAAACTGTAAGTTTACCACCGTGGTTACCTGCCAATCCGTTCACCACCGGCTCTTTTAGGAACACACAGGTCAAAACATGAGTAAACTATGTTATAGAAAACTTCAGTTGCCTCATTGACTTCTGAAAATGAATAGACAGCGGTCCAATCAGCGTCTCTCAGAGATTCATACAGGCGAAGAAAATCAGCTCTCTTGAAAACATCTGTCATTTGATACTCTAAGCCCATCACTCCCATAAAAAGTCCCAATGCAGCTGCCAGACGAGACCCTCTACTGAAGTCAAAGTTAGAGCCACCTATTTCGGGAATATTCCAGTCACCAATGACTATTACATTGTTATTTGAAATTTCATGGAATGATTCGATCAATTCAAAATATCGAAGATAAGTCTCATAGGAAGTCGATGGTTTAAAGTAAACAGCGTTGATGTAGTACGGATCTTTATTGTTTATTAAATAAAATCTTAATCCAGATAGATTCGAAAACCGGTGATGAAAATTCTGATAATAATACGGCCTTAAAAGAACTGCGAACAGCAACAAGTACTCCACCACCTCTCAACCCCTAATCAACAGACCTATCCCTGCACAAGACAGTGTACCGCTCATCAATCAATTCCTCATTATGGACTCATTCCATCGTTCAACCATGTTTCAGTGAGGACTATTGCATCAGCATCACACTCTAGAACCTTCCGGAAAACTTTGGAACGCGGACCTCTAACATTTTGGTATAAAATATTGAAATCCAGTATTATGAGCAGAAAAAAACTGAACAGAATGAAATAAAATAAAAAAGAAAAATATATATGGGAGAAAAATGAAATATGATAGGTGATTACAGCAAAATTTTAAAGCTGAGGATGATAAAAATTATGTGATGAAGTATTAAGTATTATCTTATTAGTATTTGTGTAATAAAGTATAACACTAGCCTGTCCATGGACATTATAATAACATTAGATGAGATTTACCTTACCAACTCCTGATTCAAAGAAGAAGAAGAAAAACAATAATAGTAACTCCAACTGATAAATGCTATTTAAAACCATGTAAGAATAAAAATTGTAAAACAGCAGCAATCGTTTTAATTTAGAATGAAAAATTGTTGGTAATCGTGAAAGTACGGAAGATTAGATTGTTTATCATATAATGCCCTATATATATATTGCTATTGAACTGCCATTATATTGAAGGTTATTATGAGCATAGGTGTATTGCTAACGAAAATCAAAAGTGACCTATCTTATCTGTATAGGACCGATAAAATAAAATCGAATTCATCAATAAGAGAGACTGTGAAAACAACTTGATAGCAGGAGCATTGATTATAGTGTGAGCATTGTTATATAGTGTTGATTATAGTGCCATTGGTGATAGACATTTTTGGTTTTTCTGAATGAGACCTAATAATCCATTTCAATTAATGAATTTTTACTGGTATCAAAATGTACCGTTAGATACTTCATATGCTTTTTACTTTCTATATGATATACTTCAAATTTCGATTCTGATCACTTAAGCTATTATTCACCATTCCTTCGTGACAGGGAGTACAATTTTTTACGCATATTTGCTTTGCTTTGTTTTAAAAATGTATCCCTCCTACAATACAAAATTTAAGTTTCCTGTCATTTTTTTATTGTATTCTGTTGTGTCTCAAAGTCCTACTAAATTATCTACTTTTTCAACATAATTCTAGTAAAATCATGCTTTTATTTGAAAGGTGTAACAAAATTTCACGGTACCTCTATTCCTGTAGGTTTCGAAGTTTGATGTACTTTCCCTTATCGAAGCTGGAATGTTACTTTGAAATACCACATTCTAACAAATTGATAAGGCTGAATCAAGGATTCATATAGACGAAGGTGGCACAGTCTCGGCACAGAAAAAGGAAATGGTTCTTAACCCCATGATCTTCGTCACTCAACAATACTCATCCTCGTTGCCTGGACTACAAGCAGAACCACCGGATTGAGCAGATAGAGAATAACAAGGTTTATGGTAGGCAGAGCTCACGACACCCATTTATTTCTGCCGTAGGCTATCAGTTCTCAAATTGGGCATTATAATATTTATATATCATTATGAAATAGGCTATGCGTAGGGCCTGGGTACTATACTAACCTTCAAATATAACACTGGGGTCCAGCGTACCCCACTGATATTTCTTCTTGTGATATCTCAGTAACAAGTATAGAGAGGATATTTTTGCTTCATGTAAATTCAGTTGGCAGTCCTGTCAATACGTTGCAACGTCAAAAATGACCAGTCGACTCCAGATAGTGAAGCAGTAAACAATTCAATTGTGTTTGGGGTTCATCAGACCCCAGTGTTATATCTACGTTAGTCTTTTTCCAGCGTGCAAAGGACAGAAAAACAAAAAATAGGTGCTCAAACTGTGGAAAGCCATTGTGTAAAGAACATAGATCAATGATTTGCAAGGAGTTTGTTGAAGATAATCCAGGACAAAATTGAATAGTACCCTAGAATATTAAAGTAGAAAGAAAATGTATGGTTTGATTGATTATTCAGTATTGTATGTTGGAAATATGGTAATTAGTAATTGAATACATTTTGAATTTTGAAAATGACAGAAAATAAAATAATTGTTTTTAAGCTAATAATTGAAAAAAGAGTTTTTGTGTTTAAACCTGGTAAAATAGCTCAAATAGAACATTTATATCGATCCTGATGAGTATAATTTTCAAAAAATCAGAAATAACTGAAAAATAGTCAATTTAGAGAATGGGGTCCACTGGACCCCACTGTTATATCCATGTAACTTTTTTGAGGTGTTATACATGAAGGCTAACTATCATAGTATCTAGTATACACTATACTAATATCAAGTTATTATGTTAGCTCATAAGCTGAACAGCGAATTAACAAAATTTTCACCAAGAATACAATACAGACGGCCGCGTGTCCAGACCTCTTTTTAAAAAAGGACCTTGAGATGGGTTTGTGCTGCACTCTTTGGAGCGTTCATCAAACTACGTGAATAGCGAGCTAGATAAAGAACACGGATATGATACAAAGTACAGTGTATTTCATTGAAGGAGCGTTAGCGAAGATCAAGTTCGTTGGGTAACAGAATTGAATCACTCCTTCGTCCTTTTTAAGGATATAAAAATAGCATTGAAAGTGCATAAGAGAAAGAATTGTTTTGATTTATCATTTATCAGGCAGCTGGAATCATTTGCATGCTATTTCTGTAATTTTGCCATTCATTTACAGAAGCTATTGTTGGCAGTTGTGACACAGTGTCAGACAGACAGACTTTATGCGCCGACGCATGATTTCAGCTGAATATGCACAATATTTATTTTTCTATATTAACTCGCTTCCGTTAACGTCTGTCTGCCTGTCTGTAACATACACGTAATTAATACCACTTGTGGTAGCAGTTGCTATCAAGGTAACTAGAATACATTGTATTCTATGTACATTGGTTGCTATGACAAATGTTTTTTATAGAGTGTTAAAATTCACTAACACTAAATTATTCTTATTGAATGAAAAAGACTGAGAAATGGTTAAAAACCACAGATTTATTGATACTTAGAAAGACCGGTTTCGGTTATTACACCATTGTCAATCTCTGATAAACATCTGTTTATTGATACTTAGAAAGACCGGTCTCGGTTATTACACCATTGTCGATCTATGATAAACATCTATTCATCAGAGAACACTTAGACTAGGGCTATCCAATTAGAGTCTGATAAACATCCGTTTATCAGAGATCGACAATGGTGTAATAACCGAAACCAGTCTTTCTAAGTATCAATAAATCTGTGGTTTTTGTCAATTTCTTAGTCTTTTTAATTCAATATGAATAATTACCACAATATCAACTTCTCAACTACACAAAAAGTTAACTTAATTATTCAATGTATATAGGTACGATACTGTATTCATTTTTGTATAATTTATTAGGTACATTCAAATGTTGAGATCATTGAAATGGTTTGACATATCGATGTGCGGGTTCCGCCAATTTTCCTTTGAAATTCTGTATAGAAATCATGTATCACATGACAACCTTCCTATTTGAAAAAATCAAATTGGATTCAAAATGAAGCTAGATTATAAATGAAGTTGAATCCAAGATGGCGGACAAAAGTTTTGAAGTGACAGAAAGTTCTTTTCAATTGGAATAGGATTTCCATGGAACCTACTACCGTAATATCATACTTGTAAAAGATGTATTTAGCTGTTTCCATAATAATTCTCACCAACTCTGTATAATTACAAGCTGCGGATCCCAGAGATCAATACAACAGTCCATGAGCGAGTTTTTCAACCCAGGGGGTCTCTAGTTATTATTTTATCTAGTAATTTCATTGATATTAAATTGGTTATGTATGATATCTTGGAAGTTACTACTAACCTACAGATACATTTTATATGAAAGAAATTTTTCCCTCATGAGCTGATAATGCTTGAACATGAGCTGATAAAGGTTTTTGACTTGAGCTATAACTGTTGAGAATTTCCAAATATTTGAGACAGCTCATTTTTAAGCATAATCTTTTTTTCATTTTCAAGCAAGATTAGCCTACGATTTCATTCTCCTACGAGTATCTTTTCGAACTGTCTGTGTGATCAGGGAGATCTCCGAGATATAAACACCGTCCAAAACCGTAGAAACTCAAAAAAAATGTGTTTTTTATGTTATTATAATGTAGATAAAGTAACAAAATGTGGAATACAGAGAAAATGGATAGAGCAATGGAATTCGGTAGGTTATCTTCTGAAAAACCATGCTTGTAGTATTTTTGTTGTGGAATGCCAAGAAGCTGGTTGCCATTTTATTGTTTCATGTTCATTCTATTTTGTATTTTTGGCAAGTTTTTTGCTGTATATTTTTTAGCCTGTTGACAGTCTTCGATTGGATAACTTTTCAAGCGAATATTTTCAAAATGTCAAAAGGTCTCATTAACTCATTAATAATTATATTGTCAATATTATAAAAACTAAGTTAATATGAAGGCAAGTCTCTTCATTTTTTATTCTAAATTATCTAGTTCACATGATTTTCGTCGTAATATTTATTTACGTCCTAGTGCTCTATTTCCAATCACGTAGTATCAAATTGGAGGTGTATTTTTCTTGAAGATATGCCAAGAAATGTATCGATGATAATTTCTAGGACAAGGAATACTTTTTGAACGTATGCTACGAAATATTTTGCGAACTACGAATTACTCCATGAAAGCGACATTGACATGAAGTATATTGAACATTAATGGATTAAGCTGGCCTACTCGAGCATGGAATAGCATTATGATTATCGCTTGTCATAATGCATTCAATGCACCCACACACTGGCGCTTCAGAGATTTGGAATTTGTGCCAAAACAAGTTCAACGACTTGTTTCCCTGTTTTTCAAGCGCGAAGCTCGAAGCACACATTGTCGTTAACCACTTTTATCCGCATTGGAGACATCATGCTTCACAATGCATGCCAACACGTGCCTTCAACTCAATATAAATAAGCTCAAGATACAACTTATTACTCTTGGTAGTTACTTGGTGACTCTGGTAACTGAGAGTTCGAGCTGCAATTGTATTAACAACTGCAGTATAGCCTACTATATTATAACTAATGCCACTTATTCTTAAAACTTCTTTTTCATGCAGAAAGATGCTCATATACTACTTATTACACAATAACAATATTATAGTCTATAGCTTGATCATTGATTATTATACAGAGTGAGTCATTACTCTACCTTTTGACGTACAACTGAATCTCAACCTCTCATAAGGGGGGGCCATAAGGGTTGTTCTATGATACGCTTATTCAAAGTTTTGGTTTTTAAAGGAATAATTGATAAATTTTAATCAGCCGCCATTTTGGATATGAGTATCATAGAACATTTCTATTGATGTCATCTTTCTAATTTTGAGAAGGCTTTTTGAATGATGTATCACACAATGGGTGTTTACGTTTTTAATATTTGAGCTACAACCCTTCATTTCTTCAAAAACTAAAACTTTAATCAGCCGCCATTGTGGGTACAAGTATCATAGAACATTTTTTCGATGCCATCTTTCTTGTTTCAAAAAGGTATTTAAAATTATGTACCACACAATTGGTGTTTACATTTGAAATATTCGAGTTACAACACCCAAGTCACCCCCTTATGAGGGGTTGAAATTCAATTTTACGTGAGAAGGTAGAGTATTTGACTAATAACTTATCCTGGAAGTTACAGTACTAGTAGTTATGTGAACAGTAGACCTCGCGCAGTTATAACGACGTCCCAAACCATAAGCACATCCACACTGATACACTAACTATTTATTGATCAGATCATGCTTGAACAAGATTTAATTATCATATAACGCTTTCCAGAATTTAGCGCGAGAAAACCAGAAGACATCTATAGTGGGGTACTCGTTATAATGACAGAATTTGATCAACTTTGGTTTTGCTATCCTTGTCTATCAAAAATTTAAACATTTAAACATTTAAACATTTAAACATTTAAACATTTAAACATTTAAACATTTAAACATTTAAACATTTAAACATTTAAACATTTAAACATTTAAACATTTAAAACATTTAAACATTAAACATTTAACATTTAAACATTTAACATTTAAACATTTAAACATTTAAACATTTAACATTTAAACATTTAAACATTTAAAATTTAAACATTTAAACATTTAAACATTAAACATTTAAACATTTAAACATTTAAACATTAAACATTTAAACATTTAAACTTTAAACATTTAAACATTTAAACATTTAAACATTTAAACATTTAAACATTTAAACATTTAAACATTTAAACATTAAACATTTAAACATTTAAACATTTAACATTTAAAACATTTAAACATTTAAACATTAAAATTTAAACATTTAAACATTTAAACATTTAAACATTTAAACATTTAAACATTTAAACATTTAAACATTTAAACATTTAAACATTAAACATTTAAACATTTAAACATTTAAACATTTAAACATTTAAACTTTAACATTTAAACATTTAAACATTTAAACATTTAAACATTTAAACATTAAACATTTAAACATTTAAAATTTAAACATTTAAACATTTAAACATTAAACATTTAACATTTAAACATTTAAACATTTAAACATTAAACATTTAAACATTAAACATTTAAACATTTAAACATTTAAACATTTAAACATTTAAACATTTAACATTTAAACATTTAAACATTTAAACATTTAAACATTTAAACATTTAAACATTTAAACATTTAAACATTTAACATTTAAACATTTAACATTTAAACATTTAAACATTTAAACATTTAAACATTAAACATTAAACATTTAAACATTTAAACATTTAAACATTTAAACATTTAAACATTTAAACATTTAAACATTTAACATTAAACATTTAAACATTTAAAATTTAAACATTTAAACATTTAAACATTTAAACATTTAAACATTTAAACATTTAAACATTTAAACATTTAAACATTTAAACATTTAAACATTTAAACATTTAACATTTAAACATTTAAACATTTAAACATTTAAAACATTTGAACATTAAACATTTAAACATTTAACATTTAAAACATTTGAACATTTGAACATTTAACATTTAAACATTTAAACATTTAAACATTTAAACATTTAAACATTTAAACATTTAAACATTTAAACATTTAAACATTTAAACATTTAAACATTAAACATTAAACATTTAAACATTTAAACATTTAAACATTTAAACATTTAAACATTTAAACATTTAACATTTAAACATTAAACATTTAAACATTTAAACATTTAAACATTTAAACATTCAATCATTCAAACATTTAAACAAACGAGAAATGCCAAACCGTCGACTTAAATCTTAGACCTCACTTCGCTCGGTCAATTATATCTACAATAGTCTACAATTTATTGAAGGGTTTCCGTACAGTCATATGACTCACTCTCTATATTAATATAGATAAAGTAATATCAAGGAAATCAAATGTTTACGATTGGATTTTCACTGATTCATGTGAAAATTATACTATCAGAATGGTCAAAATCAGCTTGTAATGGTTTTCTAAATATTGAGACTCTTTTCTGGATAGATATTGATGACTCCTCTTTATCGGAATTCAAATTTCAAAAATGTGAGAGTTACACATAACTTAGCTACATTTGGACTGTCGTATAAATTAGAATTGGAACCGTTCTGGACTTGTTAAGTCTGTGGTACTTTCTGGAAGTTGTCTAATGTGAAATGATTGAAATAAATTAACTTTCCTAATCATATTCAAATTACAAGTCTATTCTGCTACAATCGATTATTATAATTGGCTTTTTTCTGTTCTTTGTTTATATACCTTTTGCTCCTCAAAATGTTACTTTCCATTCAAATGGAATACATAATGGAGTTGTAATCATAGACGGCCAATAAAGATCAACTTGACAACACCAGTTCCGTTGAATTCACATTATGACTGTGATTTGTATTCAATTCAAGAATTTTCAATAATCTGAAGTCAAATCTTCAAAAGTTTATCTAATACGATATATAATAATTGAATATTATTATTATTATCCTTTTTATAGGTTGATGCTCATAATCCAAAGAAAACCATTGAATAATGTAAACAACGTCTAAGATAAGTACTGTATGAGAATCTAATCCTCTCTTCCAATCCCTCTCATTTCTCATATATTAGATTCACGGAACTCTTTCACTCTCTCTCCATAAACAGACGCCAGCCAAACAGAGAATTCTTGCCAATGAAAGCTCACAAAGCCAGCCAAACTGAAATCTAATTTTAATTCATTCAAATCCTCTATTTTTGAAAATGTCCCTCCTAACGACCGAGGACATTTTTCAAGTCTGCAACGCAATCATAGTGATTTGTAAAATTGGAGAAAATCACATAATAGTACATTTTGAGACGAATTGGTGCAGGAAGATTGATTGATTTATTATTTGCCTTTAGTAGGGAGTTAGGACTCCAGTTCCTTTCTACCCACATAACCCTGAAGATAGGAGCTTATAAATTGATTCCCAGTTTTGGAGAGTAGATAGTAAGTAACTGTTATTCAACGTAGGCCTCAATTTATTACGACCTTTAGTTTTCAGTATTTTGTAGTTAGTGAATCTTCTTGATGTGTATTTTTATTCATTCATAAATTTATTATGCAATCACAACGTATCATCTCAAAACTGTTCACCTTCAGTATTGACAACAAAAATTTCTGTTTACAAGTAAACATTTTGACATTATTTCTGGAATTTATTTCTAGCCAGGTGCTGTCTGAGCAATAAAATTAATTTGTAATGCCGCAGCACATAGCTTAGCTCACTTCACGCTGCCCTCAATGCTATTTTTGAAATACTGACTAGGAATTTGCAAACCATTACTGTCTGCGGAATTACGACTTTGTCTTCAAACCCTTGCACGCAATTTCATTTGCTTACCGTATGTCTACTGAGTATCAGATATATTCCCAAAGATAATGTGGGTTCCGAAAGTTCTGTAAAGGGGATTTAGCAAAATTTGTAAAATTTGAAGACACTGAATAGGCCTACAGGATATGATAAACAATACGGTTCAATAATGGAGTTATTTTTTTCATAATATGGATATTATTAAGCAGATTTTTTCCTAAGATTATTGTCATCAGTTACTCAAGTAATGTTCTAGAATTTGGAACGTAGATTGTAAAATCCGATTAGTAAACAGCGTGATTATGATTATTGTGAAGCTCAAGTCTATCACCAATGTTCATCCTTATTTCAGTCTCACATTGAATGAGTATGATATGCTGTCAATCGCCATTCATTTACTATCAAAATAAAAAATCTGGTGTGGTACACTCACACAACTTTCCTTGCTCATTGAACTATAAGCCTCATTCTTAAACGAGAATGATTTAGGGGAATAACATAATGACGATTGGCGGCAACATATTTGAAACTACGATCAGACTTCTGTAAATGTGTATAGTTGTTTTCAGAGTACTTTTTCCTTTGTGTAAATTGTGAAATTCGATATTTTTTAAAAGTCGTCAAAACAGCTGTTCTACAGATGAAATATCTCGACTATGTGTTCTTTTTATGTACTGCTCTACCTACCTACCATGCACGAGAAGGAGGCTACAAAGTCCATTTCTCAAGGATGGGGTAGACCCCCCATTAGTTTCTCAGGAAGGAGGCTCATTCCAGTTAATAGAGCCGATAAATAACTATACAGGGTATGAATTTGAAAAAAATCGGTCAAGTCATTTTTGAGAAAATCGTGAAACACATGTTTCTTTAGTGATTATCCGCCATTTTTCTCAATAATATTAGGAAGCTCCTGAAATTTTCCCAGAAATGAGACTCATGTCAGTTGATAGGGCTTATGAATATCCATGGTATGAATTTTAAGAAAAACATTGGAGCCGTTTTCGAGAAAACCGTGAAAAACATGGTTTTTTAGTGATTATCCGCCATTTTTCTCAATAATATTACGGAGCTCCTGAAATTTTCCCAGAAATGAGACTCATGTCAGTTGATAGGGCTAATAAATAGCTATCCATGGTATAAATTTAAAGAAAATCGTTAGAGCCGTTCCCGAGAAAACCGTGAAAAACATGGTTTTTTAGTGATTATCCGCCATTTTTCTCAATAATATTAGGGAGCTCCTGAAATTTTCCCAGAAATGAGACTCCTGTCAGTTGATAGGGCTTATAAATAGCTATCCATGGTATAAATTTGAAGAAAATCGTTGGAGCCGTTTTCGAGAAAACCGTGAAAAACATGGTTTTTTAGTGATTATCCGTCATTTTTCTCAATAATATTACGGAGCTCCTGAAATTTTCCCAGAAATGAGACTCATGTCAGTTGATAGGGCTTATTTCCATGGTATGAATTTGAAGAAAATCGTTAGAGCCATTTTCGAGAAAAACGTGAAAAACATGGTTTTTTAGTAATTATCCATCATTTTTTCCGCCATCTTGAATTGAATTTTATTGAATTTCTTATTGTCGGGTCCTCATGGTATAAGGACCTTAAGTTTAAAATTTCAAGTCAATCGGTTAATTAGGAATGGAGTTATCGTGTTCACAGACATACACACACACACACACACACACACACACATACTGGAACAAGGTAGCATACGGGGAGGTGAGAAATGAACATACATTGCGGGGAGGCTGATTTACACACATTTACACACATGTTGGAGACTTAATTTTTGTTTTAGAAAGTATATTAATAAGTGTTCAATACAGTTGCAACTTTTTTTTCTGTTAACTTGAAAAAAAAATTACGCATTAAACCTACAAAAAGGGGAGAAATGTGTGTACACGTTCACTGAACAAACCGAGGAGAAATGTGTGTACACTTCCACTGCACAAAGCGGGGAGAAATGGTGTGTAAACTTCAAACCCACATTCCGGGGAGGAATTGTGTGTTTAGTTTAACTTACAAAGCGGGGACAAAACCGGTTTTTAACACAAGTTCTGGCTGCAACACTTATTTCGATATTTACTATTCTATTTGATCATAGAATACAATATCGTATGGGTCTTCGAAAGCCAACATGCACGTTGATTTTTGTACGATTGTTTTTTGCCATCCTTATGAATTCGAATAAGTGCAACTTGTCAAACATCATCTGTTTGATCTAATAGAATTTTATAAGGACGGTAAAAAATCGATGTGTATGTAACTGGCTTTTACTAAACAGGCTTCACGAATTACAATACGATAATAGGATAGTTGATACAATACATGGTTTTAATTCAGATTCATTCATTGATAGAAATAAAAGGAGATTCCGGTGTCGATAGCATCGAAGTCGCCAGGCTGGTCTGGATCATTTATGATTTCTCAGTATGCAGTATCCACTCAGCAGCTCTTATACAACACAAACATTAGTTTCGTTTTACTTGGAATAGTAAGACATTATTTCATTATGTCCATTATTACAATAGATCAATTCAGATCCAGTTAGCTGTTAGAGTAATATAATGTAATTACATTCTATACTCACTGTTCAGATCAGCACAATGTTTATAGCCTACTGTATGCAGTTAGTATAGAATGTTACATTCACTGACTGCATATTTATACTGTGTAATAGATTTTATTGATTGTTGCAAAGATTTTAAGTCAATGATTCAACAGGAAATCCATGGTAATATTCAACGATTTCAACCTAATGAATTAGATTGTTGTATGACAAAATTGAAATAATTCAGTGAAGTTAACTGTACAAGGTTACTTTTTCTCGTATTTTATTGAGTGATAATGGGAGATGATTTCTGATTCCATATTTGGATTCAACCTTTTGAAGTTTGAAACTTTCAAAGCTGGAATTTTTTTTTAAACTAGAACTTTTAGGGCCGGTTTCCGAGCTCAGGATTTAGCTAAGTCCCAGACTCTAAACAGCAATAGTCAGAAAATTGGCTTTCCAAAAGGTCAGCTTTTATAATAGAAGTCTTAGTTTTTATTTTCTCATTTCTATAATTGGAAACGTTTTTCCTTGACGGAATTAGACATTCCTGAATAATTCAAAATAGCTGAAACTTTACACTATTTTCTCTTTATTTTATTTTGTGTTCAATTTTCTAGTTTTTCGAGATTTAATTCAAACGTGACTATGACAATGACTGCGACTACGCCCCGTCTTGGAAAACAAATTTCTGACTCCAGCTGTTTAAAGTCTTGGACTCAGCTAAATCCCGAGCTCGAAACCGGCCCCTAATGTTTTAAAATGTTCATGTTTGAACTTTTCAAGAGTGTTTAAAAGCTTCTAAAAACCTTTACCTGTGAGGCAGAAGTATTATTATCTTAGTAGGTACATTTTTACTAAACATAACCTTATGATAATGTAAAAGCTATATTAAAAACTGCTGTAACTCCCTTGTTTTTGGGTATTTTCGAAAATGGGACTTACGCTTTAAAAAATTTGGGGTCGCTGAATCCAAATCCGAATACTTTGAGAAAAGTAATGAGTCATACTCTGAGCAAACGCGTCTGAAATTTGAGATCCCCTTGTGAAAGCCTTCGAGCTGCGAAATATGAAATGATCTGAAATATGATCTTCAGGAGACGGGATTCTGCCGTGTGAAACTAGCCTAAGAAAAACACGACGGCCTTGTTCACTCCCCCCACCATGACTTCTCAGTAGCTTGACCCTAACATTTACATGATCCTAGAAAGTAGTCTACACCTATGTTCACAGAATAATTCAGAATAATGTATCCTATTTGAAAGAGTGGATGCATGCAAAAAAAACAACTTTCAAAGATCCATGTTCATCAAGCCTTCTGTTAACTGCAAGAGATATTCTGTATCTTTGTGAGTATCTTTGGGAGGCTCCTTTTCCTTTTATATTATCTTTGAAATGCAACATTTTGAAAAACTTCGTATATATGTCGACGCGCAATTTAAAAAGGAACATAACTGTTAAATTTCATGGAAATATATTGCCGTATATCGCTGTGAATGCGCAACATATAAACATAAAGAGAAATGCACAGCCGTCGACATGAATCTTAGACCTCACTTCGCTCGGTCAATTATATACAGTGATGTCGGAGTAATGAGGGATTCCTTCTCTTTTCATATTATCCTTAAAATGGAAAATTTGAAAAAAACCTTGTGTATTAATACATCGACGCGCAGTTGAAAAAGGAGTATTCCTGCCAAATCTCATATGATTCTATCAACGCGTTTGGCCGTAATCGCGTTACATACAGACAGACAAAAGCCAATCGAGTTGAAACATAGACCTCACTACGTTTGGTCAATGAATAGCGCATTAGCATTTTTCTCATGTTATCTCAATCAGTGTCGTCGGTATGCTCTTCAGCCTACCCGCAAGTGGCACTAGATTATACCTGGTTCCAGACAATTAATGCATTATCAATGATTCTCAAATGACATAATTGGAAATGATAGTCTATCATATCCAATCTCTTCTTGGAACCAATCCTTTAATTGAGAAACAGACTCTATTCTGGCCTGGATTGAATCAAGGGTTTGAAATGCCAAGTAATAAACCTAAACTGCCTGACAGGTATTTATATATAATACAATATTCCACTTACAGTTTTCCTACCAATTCTACTACTGATCATTTAACATTCAAATAAACATTCCAAGTATGGATATAGGCTATTAGTACTGGGATTCGGAAAGTACACGTTTCACAGTGCCTCCCAACTGTAAATTCCGATGTGGTCCTCGACATTATTGCTTGTAGGTGAGGGAGTACATAGAAACATTTTTTTGGGAACCCCTGGTCTACATTGCGTTTTCGCTATTTGTATTTATTTAAAAAAATAGAGATTCCGGAACTGCTATACCATGAGCTTCCTGATAGTGATAGAGTACCGTACTCCATTTTATGTTGCATTGTTGAGAAACTTTCAGCTACCCAAATTAGATTATTTAATAATATGAACTGGAAGGACTCACTACTCACACAACTCTGATTCCTCATTCTTTATCTTATCCAAGATACCCTATCCTATCAACCCTCCCTATCTGAGAAGTACACCTTTTCCAACTGTATTTGAGAAAGTATTAATTGAGAATAGTCATTAGTATTTGAGAAAACGTCAGATGTAAATGAGAATAGTCAATTGCATTGAGAAGTCATCACTTGTAGTTGAGAATAGTGAATTTTATCTGAGAAAGTATCATTTTAACTTGAGAACAATAATTGAATAGAATAAACAGAACTTTATTTGCACTTCTTTCAACATTACAGAAAATGAAAATATACCTCCAATTCAATTCAAACTCAACTAAATTTCACAAATAAATTGAACAAGCATTCTTTTCATCATAAATAAAAGTTCTTTAGGCTTAGCCGAGGCCGTCAGCCGAGTAGATAGATTTCTTTATTATACATTATACCAATATTGAATAATTATTATTGTTCTTGTGATTACATAATTCACTCAATAATTATTTCTCCCTATCATTCCTATCCAATTCCTCCTTCTTCTCATACCTAACTAATTTCTCGTAATTATCATAACTAAACATTGTAACTCAACTTTTAAAAAGCAATTCACACTCTTAAATTCACCCTCTTAAGGGACCTTGTATGCGTCAATGTGGCTGGACTTATAAAATATACAAACAACATAATTATTAACTTCACGAACAAAAAACCAAACAACAACTCGCAGGTATCTGTACTCATTCACTGTTTCAATAACTTCATTTCCTCCCACAACTGCAACCCTTCTCAGTAAAATAAATGAAAATACTTTAGCGACAGCATTTATAAAAGATATGGCTCTATAATTATTCACTTCATTAGTATCACCTTTTTTATGCAATGGAAATATAATTGAACGTGGAAACCCTGTTGGTATCTGTCCACCTCTGACGATGGCATTGGAAAAAATCAAAATAATCTCTTTGTAATTTTTTGACGCATTCTTGTAAAACTCAGCAGGAGCTCTGTTATCACCTGGAGCCTTATTGTTGCGCATTGTCTTGAAGGCACTTTCCAATTCATTCATATCAATGTCTTTGTCAAGAGTTTGATCTTCAACATTCCTCGCCGCATAATATGTGACTACCCCGCAAACTGATCCAAACACTCGTCTGAAGTGTTCAACCCAATCCTCAGCACTCACAGTTCCCGAAATCTTGAACTCTCTACACTTGAATTTCTTTATCAGAGCCCACAAATCACTGGAATCCTTGACTCTTCTGAATTGTTCTTTTATATCGCTGTAATACGCTTGCCTTTTACATAGCAGTTTGTATTCCTTTACTACCTTCATATAATTTTCTCTCACCTGCTCCGAATTTGATTTTCTAAACACATTCAATAGGCTGAACACTCGCTTTCTCATAACCGCACACTCTTTGTCGAACCACTTTTCTCTCCATCCTTCTCTCTTTCTATCAGGTTGGGGCACATAATTTGCAGCTCTATATACAAGATTATTTAATACTTCATAAGTCTCTCACTACTCTCGGGAAGACCATTTATTTCTCTACAAGCATTGGTGAGTTTAGATATATATTCATTCTTCCTCGCTTCCTTCCATTTCAACTTCGGTAAGAGTGGTAAAATTGTGCTCTCTCTTTCTAGAGTATCAACCGTGATTAGCGTAGCTTCAATTGGGAAATGATCAGATAAAAATTCTGGCACAATAGAAAATTTTCCAACTATTTGCGCTAATTCGACAGCCATGCAACATAGATCTATTACGGAAGCCCCTCTGCCTATAAAAGTAAAGTCTCCCCACCTATCTCCACTTATCCTTCTATTCATAATGATGAAATTAAAAACCTCACAGAACTCCAATATTTTCTTACCTTTCATATTATCACCTCATCCTTTGACTCTTGCTTATTACTCAGTGCATTTCCCATTCTATTACATCTGTTAATTCCGACATGTCCTGTCCATTTCCTATTCTACCGTTAAAATCTCCAATTAAAATCATATTATTTCTATTATGCTCTTGCACTATCATAAACTCCCATAATGTATTGAATCTCTCTCCCATTCCATGTCTCCTCCACCACTCAGGTAAATTGGAACTATATAATATTCATCCCGTTGTCCTGCATTCATGTGAATAACTTTCCTCTCAAGCGCATCGATTACCTTACAAAAACTCTCTATTCTTTTACTAATTTCTATTAACTTTCCTCCCTTTGCTCTACCTCAGTTTGATTCTCCAACTGCGAATTCCCAGTATAAATTGTAATCTGGAAAACAGTTTTCAAAATACAATTGCTTTCCTCTTTCAACAAACGTCTCCAATAGTACAAAAACATCATAATTACAAATAAAATTATATACTTGAACAATCTTACCACTTAATCCAGCCACATTGTACGCTACTATACTCAACTGTCCCTTCTCACACGGACTGACGGCGTTATCTCAGCGGTTGCGGTCTTCGTCCTCGCCGCCTCGCTCCTCCTCATCACACATGCTCCCGCTCACGGCCCGCATCACACTCTCATCGAACATGCTCCCGATCTTCTGCAGCCCATCCTCTCCCTCCGAGACCAGTCCATTCTCCTCATCCAGCGTGAAAACCCGACTATTCACGATTAAACGATCCACTTCAACCGATACTCTCCGCTCACTCCCGGAACTTGTTTCTTCAACTCGCCAAGCACCCGGAAAAGCTTTGATCGTCGTTTTCTTGTGTCGAAAGCAAAGTCTTTATGAATCACAAACTGTGTACCCTTCAGCTTCCTACTGTTTCTCGTGATGAAATGGATGTCCTGATCGTCCGGAAAATGCGCAATGATTGGCCCGTTATCTATTTTCTTGCCCAATGCATGTGCTCGATTAACCCAGGTACCTGCTCGTGCCCCCAAATGACTCACACAAAAGTCTTTGACAGTTCTCACGTAATCCACTGTTGCACATTCATATTTCAGCCCGGAAAAATTATATTGTTCCTTCTCGATCTATTTTCAAAATTTTCCATCTTCCTGATTATGAGATTATTCTGAATTTTTTGAGCAACAATTTGATTTCTTAACTGTTAATTCTCGACAGAGAGTTTATTCACTTTTTCAATTAGACCATTTAAATCCACCTTTGTAGCTAGCAGCGCGAGTTTTTCATCCATAGCCTTACTAAACCGCTTTTCAAAACGGTCAAATAGTGATTCAATAAAGTCTGAGTTCACATTACCGGAAGCTTTAACACTTGGGTCTGGAGCACGCTTTTTCTGTTCCATCTCTTCGAGCTCAGGCGAACTTTTAGCACGAGGACTCTTCTTAGCACTATCGTCCGGTGAAAAGTATTGTTAGATACTGTTCTTATTCATTCAGCTTCGAATATTTCGATTCACTTGAGAACAATTTCACAAATAAAAAACAAATTGATAATTCAATTTATTACGAAAGAACTTTTAGCTCTAGGTCTCTTTTTAGCACTACCGTCTGGTGGATACTGTTTTTATTATTTAAACTTTGAATATTTCGATTCACTTGAAAACAATTTCACAAATAAATAACAAATTGATAATTCAATTTATTACGAAAGAACGTTTTAGGTTAAACATGCACTAAATGAACCGATTAAGCACGACCCGTCCGGAAACTTGAGATAAGAGAGCAAAACAATTCTGCGACCGCTCCGTTCAACAGCTCACTATCAACTTCTAATTTGAGAACATACGATTTGAAATCGAAAAGTTGTCAGTTGTAATTGGGGAATGATTTAAAAAAACCAATACTTTTATTTTCCATAACTGTACTCATAAAAAATAATATGATAATATATTTTATATTCAAATGAAACGTTTAGTTTTTAAATAAAAAAATATTTTTGAGCCCCAAAATCCATTGGAGAGTTACCGAATTGCTTGATCAAGAGATTCAATTGATTGATGATAAAGTTCAATTGCGCCGTGAACATAGAGAATTTGATCTTCATCAAGTTCAAATGTTTGGAGACAAAAGTCGTGTTGCCAATACATACATAGAAATGATTCTCATTAATCATTCGTGAACAGTACAGGGGAAATAATTGAGGAGTTGGGTGGAAAAACGACCTGAGTCAAAAAATCAAGTTTTGTGTAAATTGAGTTTGAAATATTTAGTACACATCTTCATTATTTCATCAGAATGCAATATTCTTGCAAGTATTTGAACTTTATTGATCTTTTTATACTATTTTCAATGCTATTATTCATAATTAGCCAGTAATCCAAGGCTAACTGATAATAATTGATATAAGGTGTGTTGTCTCAGGTCGTTTGTCCATAACCCTGGTTGTTACATGTTCAGAGGTTCAATAAAATGATGAAAAACCCGTATCAAGAGTAGTGATAATGATAATATATTGCTCATGATATTGGATAATTAATAAGTAGGTAATAAAGATCTAAAAATGTCATTTAGAAGTGAACAATTGAAGATGATATTTTCTTCTTGAACACGTTTCTTCCCATAATCAAGACTCTGGAATGTTACATGGTACTGTTCTGATTTTCGGGAAATTCATACACCCAATGCTTTCAGCATCGGATTCTTCTTCAGAGCGTCTTCTTCATTATTTTCATCATCTAGAGGATAATTGGTTCCCTTGGATGTATTAATGATCTTCTTATACCATTCATTTGGTAGAGAGTTAGTGGGAGGATATTTTTAATATTCTTTCCGAAGAATGGACATTGATATGTCCAAAGCTCCGCCAATTATGTAGATGCATTACAATATAATCTTGTATAGTTATTCCAAATTGCTTTTTCCATATCATATACAGTTCAATAATTATTTTCTTAGTCTATATTATGTAAATCATCTATAATTTTGCTGTATTGTAAGCTATTGTATATGAGTGTATCAGCCAGTATATACTGTAATCTACATAAGTACAAGTAATCTACAAAGTACTCATCAATCAATCAATCAATCAGCTTCTTCTTTTGTAAGAAAACAAAATAAGGATTTCACTGGCTGCTGGCTCACAGCTTGTCAGCTGAAGAATTTCAGGTTTGCCACACAAACAAAAAATTTTCACAACTCAATCATTTTTCAAGATACAACATTTTATGTACCAATCTGTTCAGAATTCAATGGCGGATAGAATGAAGCGTGTTGCGGAAAAACGACACGAGTGGCCTCGGGTCGTTTTTCTACCCAGCTCCTCAATTTCACAATTGAAAATAATAATTTCACACATACAAAGCCTATGGAATACTGTGTACGTAGTACAGTATCCTTTCCTGCTCAAATCAAACCTGTACTGTAGGCTACAGAAGAGTCACGACATGTCAATTGGAAAATTTTCTCATTTTCAAATGTCTGCTCATGATATGATATCTTCTCATTTACATTTGACGATTTCTCAAATACAATTCACTACTCTCAATTACATGTGTGATGACTTCCTAAATACAATTGACTATTCTCATTTAGGCTACATCTGACATTCTCTCAATTACAAGTGACTATTCTCAAATACAATTGATACTTTCTCAAATTAACTTTTTACTTTCTCAAATAAAATTGGAAAAGGTGTTGTGACTACTTTTTTTTTTTTGAGCAGGTATGATTACTAAATCTTTCTCCGGAACAACGTCTTTTCACAAAAAGTGAGCATGCCTTACACAAGTAAAATATTCAATCCAAGGTTTACAAGAGAGTTCTTGCAAGGATTGACAGACACAGAAGAAAATGTCAATATGGAGAGAAACTAAGAGACAAATTTCATTTATCATAGGCTATCCTGATCTTGAGATACAATGTTAGGTTAGCAAAGTTTGAGGCATCCGCTTCTCTAAAACAGTAAGTGAATTCTCAGTGAAGCCTGTTCAAGAATATAAACTTACTGACGTGCTATTCTTGAATCTTAACAAGCCTCTCATTCGCATCATTCTAGCAATAACCCAAATTCAATGCGGAAAATTCTCGGGAAATTGTGTTACCAAGTCACCATTGATTGTGATGAACCTAATTTGGCGTTGAATTGTAGAGGATTTTATTCTCTTGGAAACAGTTCTGGATTTTTTCACTATGAAAGGTTTTTGAGTTATATGGAGAAAAAAAACAGGTATTTTTAACACTGTAAGGTTAGCAAAGGGTATTTTTTTGTGAAGAATTATTTTCAGACTATTTGTACCAAATAACTAAAAAATCAGTACCACAATACATTCTGGCAGCATGTTTCCTCGCTCCCTTCTCATGTCTCAAGTGAATGAACAGAAAAATAAACTATGAATTCGCTAAGCTGTGACTCAATGAGTCTGAACGAAAAAGGAGATAAGTTGCTGATTCATAAATTCACGGCAAGCCCCATAGCAAACCAGTTACTTCGAACAGTGAAGGAGACAATGGAGATATGCAGGGATATGCAAGTACCCCGCATTGTATGCTCAATCCGTAAATGAGTTTTGTGTAAGTGTGTATTAGCGATCGTAGCACAACGTGGTGGCAATTTTGGAAACTGGAGTGTATCCCAATTAGGTGGAGTACTAACAAAATGGGGAGATTTTTTTTTATTACGTTTTTACATGGTTTTAAGCATGTAGAAGTGATTTTTACTAAAATTGAGCAGTGACACTACGGGGTCTCCCCTTAGTGTACACACCTCCCCTTAATGTGCTGTGTATACTTGATTGTCTCCCCGTATTATACCTTGTTCCAACACAACACACACACACACACACACACACACACACACACACACACACACACACACACACCACACACACACACACACACACACACACACACACACACAGACCAATACCCAAAAACCACTTTTTTGGACTCAGGGGACCTTGAAACGTATAGAAATTTAGAAATAGGGCTACCTTAATTTTTTTCGGAAAGCAATACTTTCCTTACCTATGGTAATAGGGCAAGGAAAGTAAAAATCAAAGATACAAAAACCTAACCTCAAAAATTTTTCTGAAGCGTTTCGCTGTTATCACAACTGTGATGACAACAATGTATGACGACTGTGTATCATGCTTGCATGTTCTCCCGTTAGTGGCCAGCCTAAGTAGATACATGAGTTAATATAGTTGAACTCGTCTTTGGCAACCAATATTATTATGAATACTATCATGATTTTCCTAAATATTTTGTCATTCGATCATAATTAGCAAATTGATCACTTGAATCAAAAATCTAAACTCTCCCACTTCATATACGTGTTACCATTTTTCCACAAAAGTTGTTTCAATATCAAGAAAGAATATTTGTTTTCAATCCTTTTGTCATTGAAAGTCTGCAGCTGTTCTGACCAGTTACAAACTATCAAAGTATTTCCCCAAAATAACCTATTGTTAACGGAAAACTCCTAACAAAACCTCGCGATAACGTTGAAAAGACCCTTTTATCAAGAACTGGCTTATTTATAGTCAAGTCACTGTTCCCTCTTTAAACGCTTTTCAAACTCTCTATGTCTCTCACTCACTCTTTCTCTCTCTCTCTCTCTCTCTCTCTCTCTCTCTCTCTCTTTCTGTCTTCCTTGTATTCTGTTTTTATTGTATCTTCATCAAACTCACTTCTCCTCTTCCTCACCTTTGATGATTTCTCCCTCATTTCCACAAGTTCTCATTGATTCATTGTTATATTCTTTCTCAGGTCGATCCTATCATTCTCATCAACCATACATTTGACATTTCTCTATCATTCATCTCCTTCTCATTTGTTTTATTAGTCTTATCCTTTATTTGTATTCCTCTTCAACATACCCTTTTTTCTCATATCCTACCTGTCTTGATTCTTCCGTTATTTTAAATCACATTTCTCTTCCCACCACAACTGTCTTTCTCATCCTTAGCATTTCTCTGTCGTTGATCCCGCTCTCTATCTTTCTTTCGTCTCCTTTTCTCTTTTATGACTCATCTCTTTCTTTTTAACTCTCTTTCCCCAATCTTATTCATTCTAATTCACTTCCCTTATCCTTATATTTTCATTCTTTACTCTTCCTTATCTCTCTATCTTTCTTCCTTACTCCTTCCCCTCTCCTCAATTTTTTTCATTGTTTCTTTCCATTTTGTAAATATTCTACCTTCAATCTATCTTCCCCCCTTTTCCTCTGTTTCTCACTTCTACCAAAACGTTATTCCTTCTTATGACCTCAACTTACTATCTTAGTTTCTTTTTTGTTGTCTTCCTCTTTTCTACTTCTCTGCCTCTCTTCCTTCTCTTTTATCTTTCAACACCTAACCTCAACCCTTCTCATCCCTTTTTTGTCATTCTCTCCCTCAATTTCCTCTTTCCCAATGATCCTTCTCTCACCTCACCCTTACTCGATTTTTTTTCTCCTTGACCACACATACCCCAAGTATGCACTATATTTTTATTTAGGGCTATTCTTAATCTCATACTGATTTATATCTCATTACTGAGATTTATATATTTTTTACCCAAGTAAGCAGTATGCACTGTAAGTTTGCCTTCTTTCCTCAACGCGATTTCTTTGACTTGTGTCATTTTCCATTTTTCTTTCCCTCCCCTTCCCACCTTCGTCCTCCCCATCTTAATCATTTCTTTCTCTTTTATCTGTCTCTCTATATCTCTCACTCCATTTCTATCTCACTCTTTTTCTTCCTTTCTCTCCTATACTCTTCTCTCCCCCCAACCTTATCCCTCCTTATTCCATCTCTCTCTTCTCCTCGATTTCCATCTATTTCCCTACATTTACCTTACTCTCTACCACTTTATCCCTTCTTATTCACCGTTCTACTCTCCTATTCCGCCGACATACGCTAAGTATGCAGTGCCTGTCCTACAATGGCAGTCGATCAGATAAAAAAGCATGAGAACGAGCGCGCATTGATGGTAGGAGGAGGGGTGGGGGTTGGTATGGATTGGCTGAATTCGATTGGGACTCTGTTTGCCCGAGTAAATAAATTCGAGGCTCCGAATTGCCTCTTTACCGTCGCTACATTTGCTAAATGTGAAAAATTACCAGACCTATTCAGCCCACTCCACATACAATGCTACCACTCCAGTCTACATCGTGTGTAGACCAATGTGCTTTCTGTTCAAACAACACTATTTGGAAGATTCTTTTTTCTTGCAAGTATTTAACAAATCGTTTAAGCTATCATGGCTCTATTTAATTCCAATCATACTTCCTTTCTATCTTGTTTCCACTTATAATCTTTATAGAATATAGAATAAGCATGCATAAGTTTTTTTTTCGCTTTGGCTATGTCATAACGAATGTATGAACCACTAGGTTTTCTATAAGTAGTGAACGGACAAAATGTTCAAAAGATAATGTTGAGCATCTCTATCATGACTACTCCAATAATACTTGATCTGTACTTTTTTCTATTCATATGAAAGAGTGTGGCTGCAAATGAGATTATTCTCCTGATTTGAGCACCTTACAAAGTTATCATAACTATTTCCTATTCAATCATACTTTTTCTTATACTATTAATTTCCACAGACGAATATTAATTTATATGTTTTATTATTCATTCATTCATCTACTTTATTCTATATTTAATCTTACATTGCTAACGCTTCAGTGAACATAGTGTATAATCCACTGTACTTTTTGTGGGTAGAGTTCTGACAATAATTCTTGTATAAAATGTTTGATAACTATACCAGCTTTAATTATACCGATTAGTGTGGGCTATGAGGGCAATAATGGTATTACGTTTCTGGTGTTATTAATTTATTCCTTCAAAATAAATGAATAACTCTATTATGTTTATCTATATCATTGATTTGTATTATTCATTGAATAAGTAATAATAATTTTCAAATAATTGTGAATGTAGGATAACTTCTGTTCTTTTTTGAGTTGTGGATAATATCATCTCTGATGTTAGTTATAGTGCAGATTTGAAGAGGCAAAGAGAAGTTGTGATCGCAAGTATAATTGAGACATCATCTTTCCTTTTTCCATTAAAATTTGAATGGTTTTATAGTTCTATTTTTTCGAATAAATAAATTTTGCAGTGCATATATGTGCGCTACTTATGATCCATGTTTCTGGAAATAATAAATTAATCTTTCCATCTATGATTGCAAAAAAGAAATAAATAGAGTCTTGAAGGAATACCATAATATCACCATCTACCAACAGTGCAATAATTTAATTACTTCAAATCTAAACTGTTTGAAAAACTCAGATTACAGTACTCGGCTTGATGAGTGCTTCTGAGAGATCTCATAAGAAAATACGTTCACGTTGATTAATTTACCCCTCTCCTTCAACTTTCTTATAACCTACTTTCTTCTCCCTTTTCTTTCTACACAGATCTCTTCTCAAACTCTTCCTTATCATTCTGTTTACATTTTTCTCATTCATCTCAACTTCAAGGAGTTTCAAGATTTCTAGACTATTTCCCTAAATTTATTCTCCTCCTCTTATTTGACCTCCTCCTCATCCTATTCCTCTTTCCCCTCATCTATCTTCTCCTCCTCTTCCTCTCCCTTCTTCTTCTCCTCCTGCTACTCATTCATCTTCCTCTTTTTCTCCTCCTACACCATCTCATGCTCTTTCCTTTTCCTACTTCTTCGCCCTTTCCTCCACCTTTTTCATTAGTTTGATTCCCTTCAAGAATAGTCTCAAGATTTTTATAGGCTCCTCAGAGCGGTCTTAAGAAAATAAACTACTTCACCCAAGTTTATTTTTCTGCGACGACTTTTAGTTTGTTTAGTCATGCATTGATGGCTCCAGAATGCAGCAGACCAACTCACTCAACAAACTCGCGTCTGTGTATTTCTATTTAATTCCTTTCGCTTTTAATTCTCCCAACATTTCTTCCGCGCTTCCATGTATTTCTTCTTAATTCTCTTTAGCTTTTAATTCTCCTTCCATTGCTCCAACTCTGGAATAAAATGAAAAATAAAACCTGAAAACCAGTAAGGGGGTGGCTTTCTAGTAAATGAATGCAGTTGAAAAAACCGCAAAAACTGTTGCATAGGTTGCTATGTATGTTGTGCTGGATTCTCTTTCAGATTATTATCAGGTACGATATGGTGGTGGGGTGATTAGGGGTAGGAGAAAATGAAGGGGAACGGGGGGAACTTTTCAATCTGTGTCGACCTGAAAATTGAATTTTCCAAGAGAATAAAGTAGAGGGCTGTGAAGAAGGCTTGGGAAAATAAATTCAAATTTTAGTTATTAAAAAGTGCAGCGCCCTTTGTAGAGTAGTGTAACACATCAAAGAATATCAGCAGTGCGACGCTTTTTATGCAGGCAGCGACTAGCGTTTCAAACAAACCCTTTTCATAATCCAAATTGGAAATTTTTTCACCAGTTTTCATCATCAATCCCCAGACATGGCGAAGCGATTGCTTGTTTTTATTTGCTTATAAACTCTTCTGTTATCTTTTTATGCTTCATTCTCTCTCCTCCCACTCCACACCCCCTCCAACACTCGCTGTCTCTTTTCAAGTTTTAGAAGTGAACAGCATCCAATTTCCATCAACTTGCATATTGAAAAGAAGTTAATCAAAGCTGTAATCCAAGTTATTAGTTGATTCTGTTTCCGAGTTTTTTCAATTATTGCCATGCCAATAAATAGTAGGTTCAGTTTGAAAGTTAATTACTTATCATTCCTGATAATTTATTGTTTATTTCTGTAGATGATTCTGGTTTCAGGTTTTTTAATTATTGCTGTTCAAATGGGATAGTAGTCTAATTATTGCAATGAAAGTTTATCATCTCCATTTTCGATAAATTATTCATTGGTTATGTCTGTGCTACCGTACTCCGTATTTGTGGATGACTATGTTTGAAGGAAACTTTTTTTTTGTTATTGTGATAATAACTGTAAATTTTAACCTGATTATAATTCAGTATTGATAACTTTTTCATGTGGTACTTTAAGTTCCATTTATATTGTGAAATTCATTCATTCTCAACAGAGTGAGATTTATTCAGAGTCCTGTTTTTGAACTAATATGATCAATCTGATTCAACAAAAATAGTGACCATATTTCAAATTCAAAATCAAGTTTCATCCATGAATATAATATATTTATCACAAACATACCAATTACTACTCCACTGTTATTTTCACTGTTGAATTAATATATTTTTGTTTTCAATTTTATTCTAATTTTGTTGAGCAAATCCAGAGGTACAAGTTCATCTTTCCATCATGAATGAAGTTTTACTGATTCATTCATCAAATTCAAGTTCTACTCATCTCTTCATCTATCCACTTCTGTCTCAAATTTCCATTGCATCTTTTCTATTTTCTAATATCAGTCTTTTTTTACAGGTAAGTGCAGAACAAGGCCAATTGTTAATAGCACGATCTCGCTTCTCTCAGTAAGTTTTTCATTATTCTCTAGCGAATTTTATCACTACTTCAATTTTTAATACTTTTTCCATCAAAGCTATCGTGAGTGTTCTGACTAGAAATCAATTTAGTGACATACTGTAGGAATTTATTACATTACTATAGTAAAATTCACTTAAAATTGTCAACAATCCTCATCACTACTCGTTGACAGTTCATTCAACCATGTTGGCAGTTTGAAATAGATCTCACTATAGTTAGTAGCCTAGTAGTGTATCAAAACGTAGTAAATTCAAAATCAAGAATGCTTGAACATTACATTTAAAAAACAGAATGCTTCAACAAGAACAGAAAAAAATCTGATAAGAACAGAATGCTTGAACAGTAACATCTTTCTTGAATTTTTGAGATTATTTCAGTCAAAATGAAGTTCTGTTAAATTGAGTAAAGACCCCTCTATATTATTCATGAATTTCGTAAAAGACAAATTTCAATGAAGTTTTCCACTATCAAAGCTTAGTTCGAATTACTGTCTGTCCTGGCGTTTTCCTGGGATATGTTGCACAAATGTACATGTTGTATGACTTATTAGCTACTCATATCCCAGAGTATGGAAATTCCTAAAGCACGATAGAATAGGGTTGGTGCACAACTTTCCTCTTAAAACTAATTTTCCAGTTGTAAATTTCCATGTATGTAATAAATTTTATTGGAATTTCAATGAAGGTTCTTCATTGAAAAAGTGGGATTTTCTAAGAAATTCTAGATTCATTTAGAATAACTCAATAGGGGTATCTCCTACTATGCATGTTATTGTTTCATGCGTTTGTTGGAGTTTCTGTGAGTTCTGTATTGAGTAGCAATAAATTTCTGGGGTCCTGGTAGCGTTTAGAAGCATTTTATCCAGAGCCATAAATAGTTGAGAATTTTGCAATATCATTGTCATTTCTTAGAATTATTACAGTATTCATAAAAAATCAGTGACTATCCAATAGAATTAATTGAAAACCACCGCGTAATAATCTGAAAATCTCACAGTGTAATATAATCGCATAGTTCTGCAAACTATTCATCAAAATGTAATTTTTCATTCGTTCATTCGCCATATCATGCTTTTTGAAGATAACCAAAGGTGTAAGAAAGGTATAGAAATGTATCTTCTTTTTGAAGATACACAAAGGAATAATACTTTACCGTATAACCAACATCACCAAAATGCAATAAGAATGAATGAAGAATGTCAGAACAACTTTAAATCTTGAAATTTGAACATAAAATGCTAAAAACAACGTTGAATCTTCCTGAAATTTTAATTTATTGATTCTAGTGATTGTTTCTAAATTCTGTGAAAATTCCCAGCCACCTGTAGAACCTTGATTTTTCTCTTAGAAAAAGGGAAAAACGTCTTATGAAAGAGTGCTATACTGCGATTAACTTTTACTGTCAGTATTCCTTTCATTGTAATATCAATGCTCCCCACCCATCCATTGCTGACAGTCTGAAGTGAACATCACTATAGCAGAAAGGTTTTGCTAGTCTTGTTGTCGAGGGTATTAAATTTTCAATTATCTCGCAGTCGCGTTAGAAGTATAGTAAGCAGATTGTTTCTGATTAAATTTTGAGAGTTTCTTCTTGGACTTGAAATAATGAGGATGGAAGGTTGCAGAATAATGAACGGTGCCAGCTCTAATAGCTTGATGAATTCAGGTGTAAAAAGTTCGCTGAAATAGTTCTGGGTAAAGTAAGATGCTCTTCAATCTGTCAGTTTTGTTAGAATGGGAATTACTGATGTTGAAATGGTGTGACAGGGTGAAATGGATCTCACTGCAGACATAATCCTTCATAGTTAGAAGGAAGAAGAAAAGAGTTGAGAATATTGGGACAGAATGAACTAAAATTCTTCATAAACATCACGAGCTTTAAATATTTTAATACTTTTTTCAATAAAATTTCAACTCATTGTTGAAATTCTAGTTGAACCCAAAGATATTGTACTCGTATATTCTCTGACAACTAGAGAATATGTAATAATTTATTGATATTGGTATATTTTTCATAGAATTCATAGAAGACTAGAATATTCATTTGAAGATGTCAGAATTAATTGAATTAATGTTATCAATGAAGAATGCTGTCAGTTCTTAGTGAATCTCACTATAGAAGACCTGAAGCTCTGTCAAATATTTTAATACTATTACAAATATTAAATACTATATAAAGTATATATTTATATATTCAATAAAAATAAATAAAGTATGAAATAGAGGGAAGTTTCATTATTTGGATTTTTTCAAATAAATAAAGTAGCCTATAAAATAATATTTATAAAAGTATAAATATAAAATAAAAACACTTCACGTATATGGGCTACTTTTGTACAAATTAATAAAAACAATATGAAAACTTGTAGTACCTTTTATTATTAAAAACTTTGAAATATTTCAACGACTAGTTTCGACCATAACTTGGATCATTTTCAAGATGAACACTACAAGTTTTTATTAATATAAAAGAAAGTATAAATATTTAAATTACAGTAGAACGTCAATGATCCGGATAAATTGGGACCGGACCCCATCCGGATTATCAAATTATCCGGATTATCGAAATTACGTTAAAAAAACGGTCAGCACGCACTATTCAAGAAACAAAGCTGTTAAAATTGCATATAAAGTATTCAATTATTGGTAGGTAGAGTATAAGGTACTGTATATACATTAAAAACACGTTTTTAAAGCACGGTATCGTATTTTATTTACAGCAACATGTGTACAACACACAGTAAAAATTTTATTTCTTTCCAGAGACGAATTCGGATTATTGACGATCCGGATTTTTGACGTCTGTATTATCGACGTTCTACTGTATATTCAATACTATTATAAATATTTTAAATGTATTACACGCAGGTAGCTCTTCATCCTTCTTGGCATGTATGCAGCCATCAAAATACAGCTGACCAGAAAAACTACGATTATAACATGAAACCATGTTTTTTTCTCATAACACCCAGAAGAATATATCCCTATCATCGTCCTCTGAGACAGACGCTTCAAAAAAGGTTGTCAATATAAAATATAGATTACTGAAGGATGATGAATGGTGTTATTTATTACCTGTAACCTGTGCCTGTGACACTAATATTCATGTAATATCCAATCATCCATGTGTTTTTTAGGCTGGTCGAAAAGTATATGTATCCATTTAAAATTAATATTATTCCTGGGTGTTTGAAGCTGGTGTATAGGTAGCACATATAGGGAAGCACAATATATAGGAATCCAAGAGCCAACAAACACACAAACTCATGATTGATGGATCTGTCGTTACTATCGCATCTAGTAACAAGTTTTAGGTTTTTTATGGTATTCCCTCTGTTTTTGTGGTGTCAGGGAACAGAAGAAAGTTGAAAGAATTATGAGTATTGAAAACCAAATATTAAAACACGTGTCAGGGTGTGGCACTTGAGTCACCTATAACTCCCACACCTAGAAGTAAATAATAGAAATAAACAACACTTGAAATAGAATTGAATGAGAGGAATCTATCAAACTAGGAAATTGTCATGTTAAAAAAATTGACAGATTCGAAGAGCAACGGAAATATTAAGATAAGGATTCATTAACGTCATTTTTTTCCAAGAAATGTTATCTTTAAGTTTTAATACAGTAGTATCAAAAACAGAAATAACAAGACATCTATTTATAGTGGGTTGAATTGGAGTGTATGAATTTGAAAAATCAATAAAGTTGAATAGTTTGAAGAAGGTCCTATATCCTAGCTCTATATGTTTGTATAAACCAGAGTATATAACTTAATGTACATTCTATTCGTTAAATTTCATATTCTCTGGTGTGAACACTGAAGCTCTGAATAATTCAACCTTTCTTATCAGTAGTAAAAAGAGAACTGATAACCTCATTCCTGATATCACTTGATGAGTCATACTTCAGTTATTCATTCACTTGGGAATGAGTTCATATTTTCATCTTTGTCTTACGCCATATATTCTCCCCTCTGTCATTGTCTACATACTCTCATTAATATTCTCAGTGCTGGAATGGATTATAATATGAGTTTTAATTGAATTTCAAGTTGAATGCTTGGATGGGATTCATGAGATGTGTGATGATTGGGTTTCCAGTTATTGTGGATGTATTTCAATAGAAGATGTGTATTGGAGTTGAAGCTGTGGAGTAATCTACAGTAGAGGTTTATGAAGACTGGAGAGGAGAGATCTATTGTAGAATTTATTATCTTCCACAGTACTAATTTATGAGCTGTTTTTCATCTTTGAAATTATTGATTGGTTTTATCAGGTAATGAGAATATCACATTCACTCTCAATTTTAATTTGATTTGAAACTTGAAAATATCCTCTTGTATTGTTACACAGTTAAACAGTCTAAAACAGTGTATTAAACACTTATGAAATTGTTGAACAGTCAACGTTTTCTGATCCTACTCAGAATGAAAGAGGATAGAATTAGATGAGATAACAGAGAAGTATAAGAAATATAAAAAAATAAGAATAATACAGAATAAAAATAAGAATAAGATAATAGAATAATTTAGTTCTATTCTAGTTGGTCAGGCTATACGTATATTATTCGAAATTAATACCTCGTTCAAATACCTCTAAAATGCAATTCTTCTTCTATTGAATTCTGAAGAAATCCCAATAGATTAAATACTAGCTGAATTCGATAGAAAAAAATGAAATGGAATTCAAACTTGGAATGATAATGAATTGCATTACTGCGCGTATGATTGTCACGTACTTAGAAATGCATTGCAATGTGGATTTCCGCACGAGCATGAGCTCTCGTGTGCGTGCGTGAATTGGCTTTCGGTGACAAAGAGGCGCCGACTTCATTTCGAGTACTGAATATAAATACGGTATTGAATAAAAATGCTGTACTGAATAAAAATACTGTACTGAAAAACCCAAAACTTAGGCGATGCCAAAAAGACTGACTATTCATATTTTGAAAAGAAAAAGCACAGGATGGTGAGGAAGGTGACACGGTCACCGAAATATGTGAGTTTATAACTGTTTTTAATCTATCTAGGTTGTGTTTTCTGTATATTTTTACTCTAACTTCATAGGAATATCATTATAGTTCAGGAAAAAGCGAGATTCTTACAGCCGAAAATTTCATTTTTTCGTTTCATTTACTTGAAAAAAACCAATCATGGCTTGTTAATATTTCTTCCAATTGACGTTTCAATTAATACATTGTCTTTATTATAACCACTATATCGGGGCACCGAGCTTCGTTCGTTATTTATCTCTATATATAAAAATGAATGTCTGTTTGTGTGTTTGTTTGTTCCCTATAGACTCGAAAACTACTTGACAGAACGGCATGATACTTTGGGACTATGTTGTGTGAATATTGGGGATGATTTCTGACCAGAAATTTTAATAGGATTTCTTCATCTTTCAGGTCATGTTTAAATTTTACAGCTATTTTATGAATTTCGGGGATAAGATATTTTGATTTTCCACAGACGCATTGGCTCACTCACTTCCATTATCCACAGACGACGAACGTCTCAGCTGTTTTTACAAGGATGAATTATCCTTTTAATATCGTTCAGCGAGTTTTCCTAGGGATAAAACCTAGTGCAATCCAATTTTTATATCATAAACCTACTATGTTTCAAATTTCGTGAGAATCGTTAGAGCCGAGTTCCGGTGAAATACAAACAATAAACATCTAAACATCCAAACATAAAGACTTTTAAACAGAAATTGCTCGTTCAATAGTATAGGATGCTATGGGAATTTTACCGATGTAGAATTCCAATTCAATAGATTCTATACTAACTTATACGTATCTATTACTTTACAATAATAAGTACTGTATAATGTTTGAATGTTTCAATCTTTATGATAACTATATGGAATGGGAATTTTACTGATATAGATTCTAGACTAATACTGATCTGTAACTCTACAACTAACTACTGTATGATGTTTAAATAATATTTATCAACTATAATGTTCAACTTTGATTATAGCAGTATAATATTTTTGAAGAAGAACAGTATTGCAAGTTACGAACTCTGCCCAGTCGGTATGATAATGCCGTGACATCAAGGCGATAATTCCTGTCCTTTTGAGTCATGAATGTATTACAAGAAATGTAATTATATATGATACATGTTTGCTACAGTTAACCAGTAGACAAAATAACGGATCTCGAACATGTCGTTTATCTAGTATGCATAGAAGTATCGAATCTGGGAATATTCCTCCGCAAGACACTTCGACATGCCATGTAGATTTACGACCAAACTTACCAAACTCCGCCAAAGTGTCCCATTTTGCGTACGCCCTTTATTCTGCACTTGGTACGATAATCACGTTTTGTCCAAGTCTGCATACTAGTGTAGTCTGCGTACAGTCTGTCGAGTGTACTATTGGCCGGCACTTGTAACCATTGTACTGAACCGTGCAGTCTGCCGAGTTTGATTTTGAACCGAATTGATGCCAAATGCATTGAATCCATAACAATCAGGTTCCAATGTGAAATTCGAATGCAGTTAATGTTTTGCAGCAGTGCTCGTTCGCTGCTCGACCCAGTTCAGTACGACAAAAACATGCGCTATAAATTACATTGAAGCGACATTTTATGGAAGAGGGTTTGAGTTTTCATGCTTGTTGTGTAGTCGTATGGGATGGGGGGGGACAGTGTACGCCAGATATAGTGGGAGTGGTTTTTCGGGAGCTGCTTATATCTCTTGTGCTGATCTGCATTATTCATATTTGAACAGCCCATTACTTTCCGAAAAATGTATGTGCAGTTGATAGTAGTGTGAACAGTTTTTTTTTTCATTTTAAGAGCGAGTATTCATGCGTCTAGTACGTTTTTCAAATACAATTTTTGGAAATGTACGTTAAATATAGTAGAAGTGGGTTTTCAGTATCTCCAGCGCTGATCTGTATTATTAATGGACCTTTTGAGATAGAGTGAAAGTTGTATTCATGCATCTATTATCAGATTCACTTTAAACTGTCAGCATTAGTTGAATTGGAACTGGGAATTCCCGATCATTTCCAGGCTTGTGCCTGTATTAATTAATAAATAGTATTTGCATTTTCATTCTCGGGAAGTGGTTCCCGAGAGATTAGGGTCAATTTTCTCAGATTAGATAAGTGATGTGTCACCTCTTGTTAAAAGAGTGACTGAGATCAACTGCAGTAACCAACATCTATATGAGCTTACAATGAATCTCGCTAGTTCATGAAATAATGAATCATCTAGATATTTTCAAGGTCCTCCATTTCTCTTCATTTTAATCATTGCCATATTTCTCCCCTACTTTACGTATAAATCAAGGGCTCAAAGTTGGTGCATCATGCACAATGGAAATACTCATTTTATAAATTTAAACAAAGTAAATTTTTATAAGTAGCCCTGATTACATACATTAAAGAAATTTCAAACAAATATGCCCAAATAATTTGTGATTTATTATGAGACAAATTTTCAAATAGTTAATGGAGGAAGCTAATCATCAGGTGAGTGGTGGTATACTTCAATATTCATAGTAACTGAAATTTATACCTTAATCTTCATCCACTAGGATTTAAGAGAGCTTATTTAAAAATCATTCGATAGCAGTGAACTTGTTACAACATGCAATAAAACACGTCCTCTAAATTTCGATTATTCACAAAAATTATGTGAACGAGAAACAAAACAAAACCCATCGCTACTATGGCATTAAAGTATTCACAATATTCTATTATCAAAGGCAATCTTCTAAATTTCGATTATCTCAAAGATATATTGAACTATATCACTCACATCTCACAAACATTTCCAATGTAGTGAAACTAAAAACAAAAACTCGATCATGATTCAGCCGATTGGACACTATCGGGAAAATATTTTCTCAATATTTTGCTATCGCGTCCGTTTTATTTCTTTCTCGTAAAATTCTTCCAATTCTGGGCCAATGCTCGGTTTATTGTTTCTCTCTCTCTTCTCAATGCCAATACACATATCTAAGGTTTAACGGGGTTGCGAATGCTCTCATATACAGATATACATACGTGATAGATTCACTTACATCATACTGTATATGTATGGTATAATAATAATAAAACCAAACTGTGGAGTTCCACCTCTTCGATATTGAATTCCAGCGTTCATCTTCTCGAGAATATATATATATTCTAGCAGAGTACACCAGAGAACAATTTTGGGCCAAAACTGAACAATTTGAGGGAGGGGAGGATCTCACACCACCTCCCCGCCCCTGGACTAACGTTTTTCCAATAGTAATCGTATTCACTTCCATATTGTCATATTCTAAAGGTTATAGGCAGCGGCTTTTGGGGGTTGTGTTATGGCTATTTGAATGTGCATGCATATTATGAAGACATGGAGAAATTCTGTTGAGGCATTTATGAAATGAAAGCTTGCTAGAGTAGGAGAATGTGATGTGGTTATGGGATTTGACTATTGTAACAGTCCTTCTCGTGAAGCACATTGATTGGCATTTCGAAATTGATCATTTTGTTGAACAAATGGGGAATAGGAATGTATGTGACTTGTAAATGTTTATGTGAAATAATGTGTATTTCATGTGTTGTGAATGTTTTGATCCGCTTCTGATTCTATAGGTATTCCTGAAAATTGATTATTTTGCTGAATAGATATTCTCATTCACGTGAAAATCCAACTCTTTTGATTTCTTAACTTTTTGCGATTTGAATGTCAAATGCCTAAATATTCATTGGATATAATTAACGAAACTTGTACATAAGCACTATAGGGAAATATTTTGCAAGTTCAAAATTATTTTAAAAATTATACAAGAATGCGGATGTCTAGACTTTATTAGGGTTTGCATGTTCCTGTGACATTCCTCCACTAAGATTTTTTTCAAATAACGTAGTAAGGTACTATTGAATTATCCTATATCGAATAAATTCTTTTATATAATTTATTCTATTGTCTATATTGAATTGTATATTCTATAAAGTTTCGGGATTTTTCTGAAATTCTATAATTATTCAGAATACAGATACAGAGTTATACCGAGGATATACCGGAAATAGGCATGTATTTTTCTTGTAAAATAGAAGGTTTCACTAGCTGTTTATATTGTAAGAACTTATTTTCATAGCATTATTAAACGACGAGACGTTCTTCATACAATAAATGTATGAATTCTCAATCCCATATATAACATCTCTTCACTCATATAGCCGTGCATTTGATTACAATAATACACGAACATGCAACAGTATGAACAAATAAATAAATTGTGATGAACAAACTGTATTCGCTCAACTACACGCTCTCAAAAACAAACAACGATTGTTGAACGAAGTACGGTGTTCATTCTCAATAATATATATAATAATAAGCTTCTAAGAGTACTGTCTGAGAACCGTAGGTTTTCATTGTATCTATAGTAATACAATCTTGACTTATCTTCAGCGGTGCTTTAGGTATTCAGTTCACAATCCCATTTCCCCTCCTTCTCCTCTCACTGTTACCTTTGGGGGTTCGTTGCCCCCCCCCTGAACTCCGGTTCCCCCTGAACATTTTCTAGCGTGCCAGAGCCAATAAGCCCGCCAAGCCAATAATAGGGGGCTCGATACGGCAACCTTGTGTTTTACTGTTCCGATTATATAGTGCCTGGAGAGGGTTGGTTTTCCTTCCTGAGGATGGCTGGATTTTCCTGCCTTCTGTTACTTTATCATCTATTTCCTTTACATACATTCATTCACTTTCTATTTTATCATCTTTTTCCCCATCTTTTTACTGATTATTTGCTACTGTACCTCGTATCCTTGAATTCAAATTTATTTCCAAAAAAATTACAAAATTTGCTTGGACCTCCTTATCCATCTGTGTTTATGGGGGAAATT